>NC_056733.1:378568206-378643206 GCF_019279795.1 Protopterus annectens
CATATGATAAGAAACAATGCTATCAGCTACTTTATGTAGACTTCTATAGTTTTCTCTTAAATGAGTTTTCAATTAAATGGGTCTGAGGATTCAATCAAATGACATGAACTCATATTTATATATATATATATATATATATATATATATATATATATATATACATATTATATTAATTATATATAAATATATATATATACATATATATATATATATATATGTACATAAATATACATACATGCATATATATATATATATATATATATATATATATACATAAATATACATACATGCATATATATATATATATATATATATATATATATATATATATATATAGATGCAACTTATTTTATTGGCTGTTTGTTTTCATGACAGAATATTTTATTTATTTATTTATTTATTTGCAGTTTGTTTACCGGGAAAGTCCATTGGGCCAAAAAATTAGCCCGTTTTCAATGGAGGCCTGGGGAGAAAAGCTCCAAAACAATTTTACAATAAAAATAATAGAATGTTCAAATGCAGTTATACAATAGAAATTAACAGAATATCATGATACAACATTTTACTATAAAAATTGGTAGTAAGGCAATTATACTTAGATTTTAAATTAAAGAGTAAAAAAAGTTTAACATTTATACTTTTATGGAAATAAAACAAGATAACCACAAAGTGGAAGACGAGAAACTTATTGAAGGAATGTTGTTATGGAGTATTCTTAGGACATATAAATTTACAATAGTAGGAGATAGAAAGAAGTGGGACGCATGTTTTCATAAGGCAGAAATAGGAAAATAATTAAGAATGAGACCTTAAGCAGGGAAGGATGCTAGTTGGTTTTCATTACAAAGCGAAAGGTGGATAAAAATAGTGGAGAAATAGTGACTGGATAACAAGTAGGATAGAGCAGGGTAGAGGTGCAGTGGAGGGTGTCGGGTGGGATGAGAACAGGAACAATCCCATCGTGAGGAGAGGTGGGAGTGAAAGAGGTTCTTACAGGAGGAGAGATTATGGGTAGCACGAATATGCGGAGGAAGGGAATTCCATAGTTGTACTAGTCAGAAGGATAGCAAGGGTGTCCCTGGAGTGTGTATAGGCTTATGTACTTCTAGGAGGTTCTGGGTGTTAGACCTGAGTCGTCTGCTAGGCTGGTGTATATGGAGGGCGGAGGAGAGTGGAGGACAATATGACTAAACAAAAACAAAGCCATCTACATAATATGTTCCTACATCCCTCCAGGCAATAACTTAAACACACTTGAAAATATTCTCAGTTGGGTCTCCTGCAACTTCCCTCAAGAAACTATAATCTTAGGTGACTTTAATATTGATTGGAACTCCTGCAACTCTCCCAAACCTACCTTTCACCTTAATCTCTTTAACTTTCAACAAACTATTAGCTCCCCAACTAGAATTGACAAAACAACCAATAAACAAGCAATCCTGGATTGGATATTGATTAACAATAATCCCCATTCTTATAAGACTGGAATACTCCCAGACAATATCAGCGACCATCTCCTTACCTATATCACTAAACAAAAAGATAACACTCTCAAACAAGCTATTTACCGTACTATGCATAATAAAAATAAATTTAACTTGTCCTCCTTCCTAAATGACCTCAAGGCATGCAACTGGTCAACTCTAAAACACCTCCCACTCGACGAAGCAGTTGCCTATTTCAATACCACTTTCCTACTAATTCTACAGCAGCATGCCCCAGCTCGATTAATAAGAATAAGCTCCAAAGCTGCCCCTTGGCTTTCCAAATCAACCAAACAAACTATGCTAGATAGAAATAAAATTTGGACTAAATGGAGAACCACTAAAAACCCTGATGACCTTCTACACTTTAAACACCTTAGAAATACTACAAAAAAACTCATCCATCTTGATAAGAAAAACTATTACCTTCAATATCAACATAACCAAAATTACAACCCTAAAAAATTCTGGCCCAGAATCAATAAACTTCTACATCCAGGGAATACCAAAACTCCCACACCTACTACCTTAGCACAAACTTCACCCAACATAATAGCCAATACCTTTAATAACTTCTTCTCTGAAACAGTCACCTCTTTAGCTAACACCATGACTCCCCCCCCCTTCCCCTCAACACACCTCTCCTCCAAATAACACCCCCACCCTAAAATTTAGCACAGTCTCCACAGCCCACATACGTAAGTTACTCTCTCAACTTAAACCCTGCACCCCTTCAGCCGACAAACTACCAGCTGAATACCTACAACTAGCAGCATCTGAACTAGCTTACCCAATCTCGATCTTAATTAACAGAACAATAACCGAATCTACTATCCCATCCTGCTGGAAGGTCTCCTATATTATTCCCCTTCATAAAGGAGGTCACTCTAATGAACTTTCTAATTACCGACCTATAGCCCTACTTTCTCCTCTATCTAAAATTATGGAACGTTGTATTCACCAACAACTCCTAAATCACCTCTTGCAAAATAGCCTACTAGTAGACTCACAACATGGTTTTAGGCCCTACCATAGTACTTCCACCGCCCTTCTCTCCTTCACTGACACAATAAACAGAAATCGCAATAACAACCTTTTCTCCTCAGCCCTATTCCTAGACCTCTCAAAAGCATTTGATATGGTTAACCATCAACTACTCCTAGATACATTGACATCACTTTCACTTGACTCTTCAGCAGTACAATGGTTTGACTCATATTTGAATGATAGAAAACAAGCTGTCCTCTGGGACAGCCATATATCCTCACAGCTCCCAATCAATATCGGTGTTCCTCAAGGATCCATCTTAGGTCCCCTCCTCTTCTCTACATTTATAAATAACCTGGCTACTTCACTCCCAACATCCACTTGTATTCAGTATGCAGATGATTCAACTCTCATCTGTTCTGCTTCATCTTCAGGAGAACTCCACTCTTCCACCCAGAAACTCTTTACTACAGCTGAAAAATGGTTCCAACATATCTGTCTCCTCCTTAATCCCAAAAAAACCAAATTACTACTCTTTACACCAACACTTAAATCTCCCCCTATCTCATTTTCCATCACATCTGGCAATGGCACGATCATCAATCCTGACTTTTCCACTAAACTCCTAGGCGTTACTATAGACAATCAACTGAGTTTTGACTGTCACATTGATCTAACCATCAAGGCTGTTAATAAAAAGATAGGTGCCCTTTACAGACTTAAGCCCTTTCTTACTGCAGCTACCCGAGTGTCTCTTGCCCAAACTCATCTCCTATCTACACTACTGTATGCCTCCTCCTCATTTATTAACATTTCAAAAACTAACCACCAGAAACTAGCCACAGCCTATCATAGTATTGCCAGGTTTGCCACTGGTTCCCCATATCGAACTCACCATTGTCATAATCTAAAAATCCTTAACTGGCTAGAACTACAGAATCGAATTCTCCTACAGCAATTACATATCACCTACAAAATTCTCCATTACCCCTCTAATACACCCATACTTAATAACCTTATCACCCCATACAAAAATCTAACATCCCTTCGCTCAGCCAACAAACTTCTAGTAGCTACTCTCAAATCTTACAACAAAGCAGGTGACTCCTTATTTGCTAATACTGTAGGATCTCACTGGAACAAACTCCCCAAAGAACTAACCACTTTAAGCTCACCCCACCTTTTCAAAAAACAAACAAAAAAACATTTGCAATCTCACTGGCTATGCCCCTGCTCAAATCCTGACTGAGCTTAAAAAACAACCACTCTCTCTCTCACCCTACATTTTGCTCTTCTACCTACCCTACTTCACTACTTCTTTCCCTCCAAGAAGTAGACCTAGCAACCCACCAGCCTGCTTATTTACTCCTACCTACCTCTTTTTATGTTACCCTCCACTATCTCTAACCTGTTTTTCTCTCCATGTATCTAACCCAGTTCCAATCTTCCTGTGTGTAAATATCTATCCTAATAATAGTACTCATCACTATATCCCGGCTACTAACTGACTTCTATGACTAAAGTTTTACAAACCCTCTACTTGTCCCTATTTTTCTCCCTTCTTCATCTTTTTTTAGCACTCTATCTATAGTAGTTATTTAAATTATAGTGATTCTGTACTGATGTTTATTTCTTGTTTAAATTGCCTTCCCATTACTATTCTATATATCAATTTTTCCCTTAGTTGCCTGCATGCATTAGTTACTTGTTATTTACTTGTCATTTACGTGATATTTGTTAGTCACTTAGTTTTATTAGTGGAGCTTTTCTCCTCGGGCCTCTGCTGAAAATGGACATGTATCCAGCCAGACTAGCCCGGTCAACAAATGTAAAATAAATAAATAAAATGATCTGAAGATGAGTTTATGGGCAGTGGACAGTTGGATGTATGAAAGATAGTCTGGGAGTTCTAACCAGTTTAAGGAGTGGAGAGCTTTGCAATGGTGGGAAGAGTAGTTGGATCTGGTAGCAAACTTGGTGATTTTGTTGTAACAGGAAGCTAGTTTGGACTTTAGGGAGGACTGAAGATTGGTAAGGAGAGGAGCACCGTACAGAAGGGAGGGGAGGAGATAGGTAGTAGAGAGGTTCTATTTGGATGAGAGGGTGAGATAATGGTTGTGGATGTGTTTTCCTAATATTAGTTTACAAGTGGATGTCAAACTTTAATTGATCATCAGTAAGGAATCCTAGAAGTTAAGAGTAGGGAACTATTTCAAATGGTGTTGAATTTTGGCTAGTTATAGAGAAAGAATTCTTATCGATTTTGCAGGATTTAGAAGGGAGAAATATCATGATTTTAGTTTTTTAAGGGTTTAGAGCAAGGTGATTATTGAGCATCCAAGGCTCAGTGGAGGAGAAAGTTTCTTGAGTTAGTTTCATGAGTGTAGGGAGGGATTTGGTGGAACAGATAATCATAGAATCATCAGCATATTGGACCAGTTTAGCATTTGGGATACAGTGATGGAAGTTGTTGATGAAGATGTTGAACAGTAAATGGCCTAGTATGAGCCTTGTTGGACTCCTGTGATAGTATGAAGGAAGGAGATGGAATTTTTCCAATAAACTGCAGTGTTTCTTTACCAAATGTTCATTTTTTGGCAGCTCACTTTCTCAAAAGAGGTAAATAACAGTAATAGTGTTTAGGCAAATTATGTTTGATGACATTGAGTTTTTCTTTGTTTTCTTTCTTACTTTATTTATGTGTTTATTTATTTATTTAAATTGATCACAAAAAGAGACTGGTTTCCTCTTTAAGCTGATCACAAAAAGATACAGGTTTCCTTTCTTTTGAAATAAGTTTAACATTAGTATGGACAGTTTTTAGTTTTTGTCAGTATCGAGTGTTTAAGATTTTCAGTTGTCAGCTTTAGTGCATGTTGGCATTTTTGGTTAGCATTTTTGCTATCAGGATTTTGATGCATCAGGATTATTATTTATATTTACACACACACACACACACACACACACACACACACACACACACACACACACACACACACACACACACACACACACACATCCTACAGGTGTTCCTATGGCATTCCTTATGACTGCAATTGCAATCTATGTAACAATGATACTGCGGGTAAAAACAGAGATAAACAAATATGTGTGTGTGTGTGTCTATATATGTTTTGAAATTACTGGTCTAGCAATTCTGATTGGGAGCCTTTTGTATGTATAATATAATCAAATGAGAGAACACTACATGGCTACAGTGCTGTCAATGGTTAGCCATATTATGAGTAGCTCATATTGTGACTTTTGTTTTTATTTATTTACTTTTTTATATATTTTATTCTTTGTTGACCTGGCTAGTTCCACTAGACTGGTGGCCTCTTTTTAGTGGAGACCCAAAGTGGCATTTACATGGACTGCGGGAAATTTGATCAGGGCACTGTGGAAATTCACCCACTCTTTTCAATAAATGCTGTGGAATCTTTTATATCTACCTGGGCTACCACCTACTCCGTAGGGTTGTTATCTATCTGTTTTTGTTCTGGACTGTCCAGAAACAGAATGATTGCCCAGTAGTCTGAAAAGTACTCTATAAACTCAGGTATTTTCTTTGATAGGACAGGCAGAATGCTTGAGCTTTTTTTTAATAGCCACTTCAGGCTGAATTTTTTAAGGAAAACATTACTGCAGTGATGCAGATGTCTCCTAGTTTGGTAAAAGATGTTCCACCTTCCACTGATGTGCCCATCTGCATCATAAAATCGGCATAGAAGTGGATGGAATAGGTGGAACAATTGATGGATAGGGACATAGTTAGGGGTAATACAAGGAGTATGGCTTCACTCCATTTTTTTGATATGGCAAAAAGTGACAACCCTACAACTCAGTCAGTTGCAGCCTCATTTTAATGTTGCATCAGAAAGACAGAACACTAAGCAGGGTAGCACCCCTAGTGCTACACTGCAGTATCAGTAAGTGAAAAATAAGTCCAGTCATCTGCATGGGAATAGAACCCTAAGCCTTCTAATCTTCTTGCATCCAAGACAACTATGTTACTTGTCGAACCACTGGCACTCACTTTTAGCTTAGTAGCATGGTTGTAAAACAGAGAGATTAATGTGGTATTTCTCTGTTACATTCATGGCCCACAGCTTTCATACATAGACAAAATTCCAGGCACATCATTTATACTGTCATCTAAATTTTTGACTGAAATCTTTCAGTAACACATACTTCTTGAAGCCATACATTCCTTTGAATAGGAGTGACTCATGTATGAAATGTGTCTGCCTGGTATATCCACAGTTGAAAAAATCTGTACAAGATCTTTGATTTGAATTACAATTTTTTTTAGCTTGGGTGATGACTATCCTGAAATGCATGTATGTAAATGGATGTTTGGATGTATGCATGCATATGTGTATATAAGGTATACTTTGATCCACTGAAAATACATTTAATTGAAACTCACTTACCCTTTCCCAGTTCTTCGAAACGTCACTTCCCCAAAAGCACAGAGTGCCTAAATCCTTTCCCTGTGAAAGGAATCACTTGACCACCATGGTGAACTTTGCCTTTTCTGCAATGAAGTGCAATCTCGGAACTGGAATATTTAAGTAGGGGGGTGTGGGGAGTGAAGCTCCTCACTTTGGTGGGTTTAATTTTGGTCCATGTGAGTTGTTTTCTTGTGGTGGCCAAGTGGTTTCTTTTATAGGGAAAAGATTTCAGCAGTCCATGCTTTTGGAGAAGTGACGTTTTGAAGAACTGGGAACAGGTAAGTGAGTTTGTATGTATGTATTTATTTATTAAAATTTGATAAACAAAGTGGAGCACTGATTTCAAATGGATGTGTTTCAGACTCAGCCTGGGTGGACAACACCATACAGATAAACAAACAAAAGATCAATACAGAGCATAAAATAAGATGTATATACACAATGTGATTGAATAACATAAAAATGAGTAATCTCCGTGGTATCCCCAAAGTCTCAGAACAACCCACTAAAGTGTAGTGGGTCCAAAAACAAAACAGTGTAAGAAACGTCTTTGTGTGGAAGATTTTCAGTCCATATATTTCTAGTTAATCACTGTATATTAATCAGATCAGACAATAGTAGTAGAAGTAGCGAATGTAAACTCGTCTTAAGTCAAAACAAAACAAAACAAAAAGTAATAATAGAAAATATATAATTGTACAGCACTGCTAAGTATTTGAAAGTAATCCAAGCAAGGCAGGCAGTCTGTTTCCAGTCGAAAATCCTTTATTAAGTACACAGACACGCGATCCAAGTAAAACAAAAATAGAGTAATAATTTCCTCACAAGCTTTCTAAATATATACTTTTTATCAGGCATGGGAGTGTTTTTTGTGCTGTTAATCAAAGTGCTATTGGTACACATAACCAAAAAACGGAGGATGCAAAACAAACCAGTAAGCAGAAACAAAGCACCCTGAACCACTGCTAGGTAGGCACACAAATTTATTAAGCCGAACAGTTCACTCGAGAATAATAACGCTGAAGCAAATCACCTTACGTTTTCGTCCACAACTTCATCAGATTACACTAGTACATTCAATTAAAACCTTTTATATACTCATCCAGCTTTTAAAACAGCCAATAAAAACACTCATTATACATTGGAATAAATTAATAAATTAATAAATTAACAAGCATGAAAATTCAAATTGTGTTGCTCTATTGTAAATAAGAAACCTGTTAAATACTAGAACAATATGTGTATGTTAAAACATGTACCCAGTTTACACTATTAAGTAAATGTTTAAAATTTTAAAAAATATTTTAAAAAATTTTAAAAAATTTTAAAAAAACATAAAATTGATTCAATTGTGATATACCAGGGAGTAAATTCTTAAAATGCATTGAGTTACTATTCCAATGTATAATGAGTGTTTTTATTGGCTGTTTTAAAAGCTGGATGAGTATATAAAAGGTTTTAATTGAATGTACTAGTGTAATCTGATGAAGTTGTGGACGAAAACGTAAGGTGATTTGCTTCAGCGTTATTATTCTCGAGTGAACTGTTCGGCTTAATAAATTTGTGTGCCTACCTAGCAGTGGTTCAGGATGCTTTGTTTCTGCTTACTGCTATTGGTACACATGTTAAATTCACAACCCTTTCCCCATCAGTGTGACATTAGAGCTGGTCCTGCCCTACTTAGTAGCTGTTATAATAATATATAACCCTTATGTACTTTAAATAAAATTATATAATGATGTGGTACCTCTTATTTAACCAAATTATTAAGTAGATTATTAAGTCTGTGATTTTATCCAAGACAATATACGACATGGCTGGAAATATATCAACCTTATTTCATTTGGCAATCAAAAAAATATATATAAATATAGAGATATACATTTTGCATGTAAAAATCACTTTCTATTTTCATAACCTATTGTTAACAAAGATCGCATTTGTCCTTCTAGACTTCTTCAGGTCTGTGTACAAGAACCCCAAAAACCTATATAATTGTATAATTAGTTAGTATTGTTATTACACATCATTTTGAATAAAGTGGAAAAAAGAACCAGTAAAAAAAAAAAATAAAAATAAGAAAAAAATGTATGTATGATGATGGAAACAAAATATACACTTAAATTGCAACTGATTTAAAATGGTATTTAAAACCAATTTGTAAAATAAAATAAAATAAAATACTATTAGTCATGTAAACAATGTAAAATAAAATAAAATAAAATACTATTAGTCATGTAAACAATGTGGCAATTTTCTAAGTTCCAGTACACTTTTAATTGAACAGGAATAGTTTAGTCCAGGCTTCCTAAAAGAGTTCAGCTTTAATTGCCACATGAGTTCATGTTTCTCCAGAATATTCGGGATGTCTCCTTCAAGATCACCCATGTCTATGCGATCCAGGATATGGAACTTAAAACCTGTGTGTCTTTTATGAAGAGAAAGGTGTTTGGCTAGTGCATTATTTTTACATCCAGACACAGTGAAAACCAATGACTCATGCAGTTCCTGTATGGAATATAAAGGTGAAAGGGCCAGGAAGGAAGGGGAAAAAATAGATGAAGAGGCATGCAACAAAAGTTTGGAAAATAGAAGGTTGCATGCTATCACGCTGTCAGCCCAGCTATCTGGAATGTTGTAAATAATTCCATGTCATTTGTGAATATTGATATGATTTATACAGAACTGCATGTTATGTACTGAGCTTCAAGAATATAACTACAGCATACCCTGCTAGAGCATAGAAGATTAACTTATAAAACTTCAAAACAATAAGTTGAAATGAAGTGTTTTACGATGTGCTATAAAAGTTAGTTTCAATGCAGCAAGGAAACAGAATGTCTAGAGCTAGAAGTTTTTTCTATTGTCTTTGCAAGAAGTAGTTACTGGGATTAAAATGTAAAAAAGTGTTTTATTGCTTTATGACTTCCTATCAGCTGCACAGTTCTGAGAGATATGTATTTTTAACACAGAGATGTTAAAATTCTGTTAAGTTTCTGTGTAGCCTGGGAACTGATGTCAGGTGAAACAAAGTGATGTCATCCAGGCTAACCCAGCAGTAAAATGTGATATTAATTAAAGAAATCTCTCAGTGAGAGACTGGGCATTTTGTATTTTGTCTTAGACCTAGAAAGAACATTCAGTCATCATCATCATCTGCACTTGCCTGTCTGTAAGCAAGATTCAGGGCATATAATCTCTTTTAGATATAGTTAGGAATATAGTAAAGATTAGTTTGGATGTTTTTTTTTAATTTATTTGAGACTGTCCTGCAATGTTGTCTTAAATACTTCCTGTGATTTTGAACTCTGTATTAACTGTGTCTGTGTACTGAGCACTGTCTTGTTCTTTTATTATTTATTATTAAATATATTTAAACATATCTTTGTGGCTGATATTTGTGAGACATAATTAAGCTCTTAGAATACTGGCATATGTATTTGGTGACACTGTATAGGCCAATCCCAATAGCCTGGCGTTTGGTCAAAACTACCATTTGGATTAATAGTAACATTACACAGTAGGACTGGACACCCTTTGTAAGGGCCTTATAGTAGCTGATAAGTAAGAGTTGGCTGGTAGTAGCTTGAAATACTTTATAGTCTGGGCAGAAGGGGGCATAGCTAGTAAACCTGTGCCAGCCTTCTGTGTGTGTGTGTGTGTGTGTGTGTGTGTGTGTGTGTGTGTGTGTGTGTGTGTGTGTGTGTGTGTGTGTGTGCTTGTATATAAATCAGATCTCAAAGTGTGTGTGTCAGCTACTTAGGCAGGGACATGAAGCACTGAATGGGAAGAGAGGGTGCTAGAAGTCTTAGCATGGCCATTTGGCTGAAATCTCAACCCTATAGCTGTGCCATTGGGAAGTCTTATTGGTGATCTGGAGAAAGCGGGAGAAACCAACCCAAGACTGACTGTGATCTCTGTGTGGTCTTAAGGGAAATTGCACTTTGCTATGTGTGTACATCTCCTAGCTGTTGCCAGTGATGAGGATTGAGGCTCCTTGATTACTGGGCCAATGCACAGGCATCACATGTTAATTGGTTGGCAGTGGTGGGATATCCACGTCACATATTAATTGGTTGACAGTGGTGATATAGCCACATCACATATTAATTGCATTGTAGTGGTGTGGATATTGAATTCCTATAGCCTGTGAACAGTGGTCATTGAAGGTGTTTGCAATCTCAATCAGTCATGCAGTGAACATTCAGAGTTCATATCACAATTGTTTTATTTTTTTTGTTAGCTTAGTTAGTCAGGGAGAGCAGGCAAGCATGTGAGCAGAGGAGTATGGCAAGCTGACAAGGAGCCAGTTGACTGAGATGTGCCAGGCTAAAAGACTCGTGCATGCCAACCTGACTAACGCAGAAATGATTGAAGCTTTAGTCATAGTTACATCACAGGATAGCAACCAGGAGAACAATCAGACTGGGCTTGGGAATGTACAACTCTCAGAAAATGGACAGTTCAACCTTTCTACAGAGGACTTAAAAATGCATCTGGAATTAAAGAGACTTGAGATGGAGGCCGTGTGTTTGGAAATAGAAGCAGGAAAGACTTAGATGTCTAGAGGCTGAAGAAAATGAGAAACTGTGATGTCTCTAGGCTGAGGAAAATGAGTAACTGTGATGCCTGCAGGCTGAGGAGAATGTGAGGCAAAGGCAACATGAAAAGGAGATGCTGACTCTTTGCCAGAGTCATGGAGGTAATGGGGAAGGGAGTAACTGAACCCCAAAAGCAACAAAGGTCAGTAAATTTCTTCCACAATTTACAGAGGGGGATAATTTTGATAGTTTCATTCATATGTTTGAGAGGGTATGTAAACAGTATAATGTTGACCAGGGGCTCTGGGTACGGTTCCTGACCCCCTTACTCCATAGTAAAGCTGTAATTGCAATTTTTAAATTGTCTGATACTGATTGCTTAAATTATAATACAGTCAAAATATGTTTGTTAGAATGCTTTAAGTTAACACCTGAAGCTTATAGAAGAAAACATTTAGTGAACATAGACCCAAGGCAGATGAAAGTGTGTGTGAATATATTGCTGAACTAAGCACTTATTTTCATAGGGGTGAGTAGATGTCAGGTCACCACTTTTTAAGGGCTGGCAGACCTTTTGGTGAGGGAACAAGCTCTTTGCACTTTGCTGAGGGCATGATAATCTGGTTAGCTGATAAAAAATGCAATACTGCAGATGAGTTGGGGAAGAAGAGACTTATACTGTACCTAGCAAGCAGGGCATCACTGCACAGGAAAGGGACACCCAGTGCTGCTCATGGGTCTAAGGGAACTCATGGTAGGCAATCCAAACTGCCCCGACAGAGTATGCCAATAGCAGGGGAAGCCACTAGTCCAGGTACATGTCCAGGACCAAGGGTTAAATGTTTTAAATGCAACCAGTGGGGCCATGTAGCATATAGATGTCCATGGAGGCGAGGTGGGGAACAAAAGTTGGGAGAGCCAGTAAGTGGGAATGACAAAATGCCAGCAGTAAGTTGTTTTGAGACAACAAGGGTACCAAGCTACCATGAGAGGTTATATCCTATCTTAGTGAATGGGAAAGAGGCCATTGCTAAGACAGACACAACCTCTGACCTAACCATTGTGAATCCTGCAGTGGTTAAAGAGGAGCACTACTTGCCTGGGCAGTCTATTCTAGCCACAGCTTTAGGAGGGACCCCATTCCAAATACCTTTGGCTAGGGTTCACCTTGACTGGGAGGGCAGAAAAAGAATCCAGCAAGCAGGTATGTTTGAGGATACCCTGCAGATGTCCTGATAGGGAATGATTTTCATAATGCAGTACCCTGTGCACATGCAGTTACATGCAGTCAGGCTTGGAGACATGCATGTGGGTCTGGTAGCTTGGGGGAGACCCAGACAGATCGCACACTTGCAGCCAGGACTGGTGAGGTGGTTACTTCAGAGAGGCAGCTAACCTGTAGCAGTGAGACTAAAGGTGAGCCACAGCCACTTGTGGGTACTGATATTCCCTTGGACAGGGTGACTGCAAGGGCAGAGGTGAGTAGTAGTACCGAAGCTAATAGTGAGGCACCACTGTCAGAGAATACCAGACTTCCTGTGGAAAGGGAGCTGGGAAGGGTTACTAAGAGAACGTTGAAACAGGCTCAGCTTTCAGACCCTACCTTACAAGGCCTGAGGGAGGTAGCTAGTGAGGCACCTGATTCTCAAGAGAAAGGAGGGATTTGTATACTGGGACAAAGAGTTACTGTATAGAGAGTGGACCTCTGAGGGAGGGCAAGAGGGTAAAAGAATACAGCAGTTGGTAGTGCTCTTAACCTACTATCTGGCACTTCTAACCATAGTCCATGATATTCCCTTTGTAGGTCATATGGGCATAAAACATACAAAGAGACATATTATACAGAACATATATTGGCCTGGGATTTTCAGAGCTGTAACAGGGTACTGCAGGACCTGTGAGCAGTGCCAAAAAGTAGGCAAGACAGGAGACAAGGTGAAAGCTCTTTTGATGCCTTTGCCTGTGATACAGGAGCCATTTCAGAAGGTAGCTAAGGATATTGTGGGGCCTCTGAGTACCCCAAGTTCCACAGGGAAAAAGTATATCCTAGTGGTAGTATATTATGTTACCAGATACCCTGAAGTGGTGGCTTTGTCCTTCATTGAGGGTGAAAAGGTGGCAAATGTTTTGTTAGAAATTTTCAGCAGGGTAGGTTTTCAAAAAAAAAATGCTGACTGACAGAGGTGCCAATTTCATGTCAGACTTGCTGGCTTGTCTGTGGAAGCACTGTGGAGTGAAGTACCTAAAGACCACCCCCTACCATCCCCAGACTAATGGTCTTGTTGAGAGGTTAAACTTTACACTCAAGTCCATGCTACAGTTATTTGCAGACCAGTCCAAGAGGGAGTGGGACAAATATTTGCCCCATCTGTTGTTTGCTTACAGAGGTTCCCCATGAATCCAAAGGTTTTTCACCCTTTGAATTGCTGTATGGGCATAGGGTGAGGGGACCTCTAAATTTGATTTGAGATGAGTGGGAGGGTGAATGCGAGTCCCACAAGGAGTCTGTTGTGGCATAGGTCCTAAACCTCAGGACAAGGCTCAGGGAACTCGTGGGCTTGGCCCAGGAGAACCTGGCAGAAGCCCAACAGCAGAAAAAGTTCTGGTATGACAGGAATGCTTGAGCTAGAGAGTAAGCTGTAAGGAAGCAGGTAATGGTTCTCATTCCTATCAGACACAACAAGCTGCAGGCAGCTTGGGACAGACGCTACAAGGTGCTAAGGAAGGTCAGTTATGTTAACTACATGGTAGAATTGCTAGGCAGGAGGCAGGGGCACAAATTGTACCATGTTAACATGGTGAAACCTTACCATGATAGGGAGGCCCTTTTGCTAAGTATTTGCAGTGGATGGCAGGAGGAGTCTGAGGGGGATCTGGTGACTGACCTCCTCAGTAAGGCAAGAACTGATGCCTCAGTGAAAGGGGTAGCAATGTCCCATCTGCTATCCCCTACCCAGGTTTGAGAAATCCAAGTGTTACATGAGTTTGGGGACATGCTCACTGGGAAACCAGGGCGCACCCACCTGGTGTACCACCATGTGGATACAGGACCCCAAAGGCCTATTAAGCAGGCCTCTTATATGGTGTCTGGGAGAGTCAAACAGACACCAAGAGAGGAGATACAGGAAATGTTGGAACTAGGGGTAATCCAGGAGTCCAGCAGTCCCTGGGCCTCCCCAGTGGTGCTGGTACCAAAGAAGAATGGCAACACCAGGTTCTGTGTGGAGTACAGAAAATTAAATAGTCACACAGAGTCAGGTGCTTACCACATGCCTAGGAGAGATGAAGCCCTAGAGCAGCTGGGTGGGGCTAAGTATCTTACCACCATTGATCTTACCAAGGGTTATTAGCAGATGCCCTTGACTCCCAGCGCTAGAGAGAGGTCAGCCTTTGTGACTCCTTTTGGCTTGTATGAGTTCACAAAGATGCCCTTTGGGATGAAAAATGCCCCAGCGACTTTCCAGAGGCTGGTAGTTCATATCCTAGCAGAAACAGGAGATTTTGCCTTTGCTTACTTAAATGATATTGCCATCTACAGCCATTCCTGGCAAGAGCACCTTCAACATGTCAGGGAGTTTCTTGGCAGACTGCAGAGGGCAGGGTTGACCATTAAGCCCAGCAAATGTCAGGTGGGTATGGCAGAGGTCTCCTACCTGGGACATAGAGTGGGTACTGGTAAGATCAGGCCAGAACCTGCCAAAGTGGAAGCCATTCAGGCATGGCCTACCCCTGTTACCAAAAAGCAGGTGAGGGCATTCTTAGGGACAGTGGGGTACTACAGAAAGTTTGTCCTCAATTATGGTACTATAGAAGCTCCCTTCACAGACCTGACAAGGAAAAACAGGCTAGATAAGGTAGTGTGGACCTCAGCATGTGATCAGGCATTTCAGAAGCTTAAATGAGCTTTGAGAGGACCCCCTGTGTTAGCCAGTCCAGATTACAGCAAATAATTTGTTGTGCAGGTGGATGCTTCAAACCATGGGGTGGGGGCTGTACTTAGCCAGGTGTCCTCAGAGGGAGAAGAGCACCCAGTGGTATATCTCAGTCATTGGCTCCAACCCAGGCAGGAATGCTATGCAGCTATAGAAAAGGAATGCCTAGCCATAGTATGGGCACTGCAGAAATTTCAGCCTTATCTGTATGGAAGAAAATTCACTGTAGTTGCAGACTACAATCCCCTAACATAGCTACATCAAACCAGCCAGCAAAATGCCAAGTTACTAAGGTGGAACCTAGAGTTGCAAGCATATGATATGACAGTGCAGCATTGCAGTGGGGTTAGCAATGCCAACACAGATGGGGTATCAAGACATGGAATGGGGTAAGGTATTCCCAGATAGGCTCAACCATCTAAAGCAATGTTTCTCAAGGGTCACTTGAAAACCTAGCTTGAAATTTCAGAGCGGTGGGGAATGTCACACTGCCAGCCCAGCTATCTGGAATTTTGTAAATAATTCTATGTCATTTGTGAATATTGATATGATTTATGCAGGACTTTATGTTATGTACTGAGCTTCAAAAATGGAACCACAGCATACCCTGCTAGAACATAGAAGATTAACTTACAAAACTTCAAGAAAATAAGTTGAAATTAAGTGCTTTATGATGTGCTATAAAAGTTAGTTTCAATGCAGCAAGGATACAGGATGTCTAGAGCTAGAAGTTTTTTCTATTGTCTTGGGGATAAGTAGTTACTAGGTTTAAAATGTAAAAAGTGTTTTATTACTTTATGACTTCCTAGTCACTGCACAGTTCTGAGAGATATGTATTTTTAACACAGAGATGTTAAAATTCTGTTAAGTTTCTGTTTAGCGTGAGAACTGGAGTCAGGTGACACAAAGTGATGTCATCCAGGCTAACCCAGCAGTAAAATGTGATATTAATTTAAGAACTCTCTCAGAGAGAGAGTGGACCTAGCAAGAACATCCACTCATCATCATTATCTGCACTTGCCTGCCTGTAAGTAAGATTCAGGGCATAGTATCTCTTTTAGGTATAGTTAGGAATGTAATGAAGTTTAGTTTAGATGTTTTCTTTATTTATTTGAGACTGTCTTGCAATGTTGTTTTAAATACTTCCTGTGATTTTGAACTCTGAAGTAACTGTGTCTATGTACTGAGTATTGTCTTGTTCTTTTATTATTTATTATTAAATATATTTAAACGTATCTTTGTGGCTATTTGTGAGACATATTTAAGCTCTTAAAATACTGGCATATGTATTTGGTGACACTGTACAGACCACTCCTAATAGCCTGGTGCTTGGTCAAAACTACCATTTAGATTAATAGTAACATTACACAGTAGGACTGGACACCCTTTGTAAGGGCCTTATAGTAGCTAATAAGTAAGAGCTGGCTGGTGGCAGCTGGAACTACCTTATAGTCTGGGCTGAAGGAGGCATAGCTAGTAAACCTGTGCCAGCCTCACCAGGTGTGTGTGTGCGTGTGCTTATATATAAATCAAATCTCAAAGTGCGCATGTGTCAGCTAATTGGGTAGGGACATGAAGCACTGTTTGGACAGAGAGGGTTCTGGAAGTCTTAGCTTGGCCACTTGGCTGAGATATCAACCCTGTAGCTGTGCCAATGTGTAGTCTTATTGGTGATCTGGAGAAAGAGGGAGAAACCAGCCCAGACTGGCTGTGATGTCTGTGTGCTCTTAAGGGAAATTGCACTTTACTGTGTGTGTACTGGTCATTCTCCCAATGTGTACATCCCCTAGCTGTTGCTAGTGGTGGGGATTGAGGCTCGTTGATTACTGGATCAGTGCAGGGGCATCACCCACGCACACACACACATGCACACACACACACACACACACATATATTATTTATATATATATATATATATATATATATATATATATATATATATATATATATACATATATATATATATATAGCTCTATGTCAGAAGTTTGAGTTTTGAGAAACTCAAAATTCATATTGTCAAGACGATATGATCGAGTTTCCAAAAACTCAAACTTCAAAAAACTACACAAAAAGTACTTTTTCTACATTTTTGCAGGGTGGTCAAGCTGCCCTACACCCACCCACACCCCCTGCATATTATATATACTAACTCCAAGAATGCAGTGCAGTGGGTAAAATGGTAAATTCCCCGATCCTGACTGTACCATGATCTCCATTCAAAAGTTCTCAGTTTTTGGAAACTCAATCATGTCGTCTTGACAATATGAATTTTGAGTTTCTGAAAACTTGAGCCTCTGAATGGGACCCATATATATATATATATATATATATATATATATATATATATATATATATATATATGTATGTATGTATATATATATATATATATATATATATATATATATATATATATATATATATATGTATATGTATGAGTACTGGTTATGGTAAGGAAGGAGATGGGTTTCATAGATACAATATAGCTAGGAAGTAGAATAGTGGAACGAGTGTATTTTGTTAATTCCATAATATATGATAAAAAATGTGGTGAAAGCTGGGCTGTATTTAGACTGACAACATTGCTCATCACAAAGCACAACTAGCTTTTTGCCTGACATCACAGTACAGCAGTGCTTAGGAATACATCTTTTACTGCTGTGTAATTTCAAAGTTAGTACATATAGAAATATGCAGGTGGAGAGGGGTGTAATGAAAGCACTGATAAAACACTGGTCAAATGTGAAAGTGTATAGAAATATGTTAAGTCTGTTATTTCAGCCACTTTTAATAGGTTGGGAACTTGAGAGGTATTTTAAACCACTTTTGTACTGACCAGTTGCAGAAATTATATATATATGGGGTGCAGTCATTTGATCTAAAGTTAAAGTATCTAAAAGCTGTTGCTGTCACAAAATATCTAAAACTCAAAAGTATCAAAAACTTGGAATTTGCCCTTTATTCACTGTTGTGTGATCCTGGAGTTGATATACATAAGCTGCAGAAGCTGTGTGGGAGTAATTTTATTCTGCAATAATATAGGTTTAGATATTTTAAGTCTTAGGTACTTTCAATGGTAGATATTATGACATACACCTATAAGTATTTTATATACATATATGTATATGTATATATATATATATATATATATATATATATATATATATATATATATATATATATATAGAGAGAGAGAGAGAGAGCTATATGAGTCTATTCAAAACCATTGACTGACCCTAATGTTGACGTTCGCATCAAAAAAACCCCCCCAAAAAAACATGAAAATGCTACTACACATGTGCCAAACAATAACCTTGGCACATGCAAAAAAAACAAACAAACAAAAACACTGTTTTTTTGCATGGGCAAGCTGCTGGCACCCCCCCTTTCTTTAAAGCACCTTCATTGAATTATCACTTGTGGCATATGCACATTTACATTTATATGAAAGTAATCAAACTGTATTAACAAGTTAAAATTAGCAAACATTATGCTTCACATATATTACTATATATCATAAAACCTAAGCAACACTACATAAATTATTCAATTCCTGTCCCTTTTTTAAGCAAGAACCATTTTTATTAAACTATCACTAATGACATAAGCAATCATACATTTATGTAAGTGAAAACAAACCACACAGACACAATTCTAGTTGGAAGCATTTTTACATCGCAAACCATACTGACACACTCCCAGATGCAAACATTATACATCACTTTATAATCTACTAAATTATTTTCCGTTAAACATAACATAGCTCATTTAAGTCCTGCCTTCTGTTAAACCTTATTCCACCCATGTATGTACTGTTTCCACAATTCCCATTTTTCCCATGTAGTTTGCTCCTACCTTTTTCTAAAGATCTCAATTGCAGTTGTTTTATCTATGTTACTATAGTCACTACTTCTAATATAGTTGGTTTAGATTCTGATTTCCATTTTCTAGTAATTGCTTTTTTGGCAGCCACCATAATTAGAGAGAGCAAGACCTTACCATGTCTAGTCAATTATGATTCTGTATCATAAGTCAGAAAAATCATCTCCTTCGTCACACCAATCTGCCCACCCAGCATCTCCAACAGTGCATCCCGCAGGGAATCCTTAAAGCCCAACAACTCACTGCACTCCCAGAAAATACATTCCCAATTATCTCTTTCTTCCCCATCACACCTCCAACATTTGCTATCTACTCGAGGAAAAATTCTCTGGAGTCTACTTGGGGTATAAAAATATCTATGTAAAAATTTCCAAGCAAAAATCCTAAATGTTCTAGACTTTGTTGCATATTTGGAAGACATACATATATCTTCCCATTGTTTCTTTGTGAATTGCTTATTCAGTCTCTCTTCCCAATCCTTTCTAAGCTCTTGATTAATATAGTTATCATGCAATATTTATATTCTCTACTAATTATTCTTTTTTAAATGGCAGCTTCTGTTCTAAATTCTACTAAAACTCTAAGAGTGCTGGTCTTTTGTTTAGGATTTCCCTATTTCTTTCTATTTGCCTATACTCTGATATCAGTATTTGATAGGGAAGGCAATCTACATGGAAGGCAATCTGTAACCTGCAGTCCAAATAAATTATTGGCATCTTCCCATTCTATCATTTTCCCTCTCTAGTTATTTGCTCCCAAAACCTTGGTTCCTTTGCCAGTTTTCTCCAATAAATTCCAGCCTGTTTTGCCTATTGTAATTGCAGTCATCTCTATTATCAGAATCTCCTTTCTCCATTCCCTTTTTGGCTTAGTTCTCAGAATACTTTCTTCTACTTTATGGATATAATATTCTGCATGATTAAAGTTAATCTCCTTCATGGCCTGCATCAAAAATCCCATTCTCTCCTTGTTTCTTGAGCTTCCCCCATTTCAACATCATCCCTTTCCACTTTGAATTATAGTTTTTGGCTTGCTTTGATAATTATATATACAAACTCTAAGATCATGCAATATCACACACATGTCTGCCATCTGCTTAGTTGCCCAAATTCTGTCAGATGCACAAATGTCAACCAAACCAGTGTTTGATGAAGGGTTATAACTTTATCCACACACACACACACACACACACACACACACACACACACACACACACACACACACACACACACACACACACACACATATATATTTAAGGGAAGCCACCAAACTTGAACATCTGCTGAAAGATTTACTATAAAAATACCAAGTTTGAAACTCTTTTAATTGATTTTTCCTTTCAAGAAAACTAGAAATAATTAATTGTCTCAGAATGAGCCACTCTAAGCCTAGTGTACAGGACAGTACTATGAGAAAAGACATACAAGCTATACTAAGTAACATCAGTTAGTTATCTATAAAGACAGATAAACTATAAAGCAAAACGGACAATTTTAAAGAAGAATGTAAAAAACAAGTTGAAGTGCCGAGTACACCTCTTAAACAACAATCATCAGAAATCTTGAGCATAGAAGAGGCAATGTCTGATTTTGATGGAAGATTACTTGAAAATGAGAATAACACTGAATTTCTTCTGAAACAAAACAACTTATTCTGGGAAAAACTAGCTAGAAGGAATAACATCAGGATTTTTGGGATTCCTGAAAAAGAAGAGGGAAACAATGAGATTCTATTCCTTAATACATGGCTACTTAAAACTTTGAACCTGCCTGAGGTTTTTTGATTTGGTATCAAAAGGGCACATAGATCACTTTATAACTCATTTTTACAAAAAAAAAAAAAAAACCTTCACCAAGGTCAGTGATTGTAAGATTTTTCTCAAGATACAGATTTAGTTTCAAAAGCTGCATGGACTAATTACTCAGTTAAAATGAAAAAGAAAATACTATAAGATTTGTCAATGACTATACAACATTAGTAATGACAAAGAGACAAGCATGTGTGCTACTTGTTAAAAGCTTAAAGAAAAGCAATATTAAAGCACAAATCTTGTTTCCAGCAAAAATAAGGATTCACCTTCCAGAAGGAAAAAAATAACACATTAGAAGATGCAATAGACTTTATACAGAAAAATAAAATCCTAGAAAAAAGCAGAAGAAATTTACTGGAATCTATCAGCTTGTTTGAAGAGAAATGTAACAAGAGGTGTTTGATTAATAAAACACAAAAAAATGGTAAAAAACTGAAGGATAAATAAAAATCACTGTATTCCATGGCTATGAATTCTTATTAATTTATAGAAGTGCTTGAATACTTTTGAATAGGTGCTGACTATTACTTTTTACAAGGTAAACCATTTCTTTCTTTCCCTACTTCAAATGGTTACTAGTTCCCTTTTTAAATGTTAGATTTTAGCTTTATATGAAATTAGAGCTATTTATTTTTCATTTAGTGTTTAAAATGTTAAACTGTTGATTTTATTAAAAGTTAATTGTTATTATGATGAACTTGGTGGCACACTTTTTGATATTTTGGCATAGTTGAGTAATGCACTATTAAATATAATACAAGATGCAACTAATGACACTAAAGAGGCATGTTAAGTTACATTCTAGGTTCTTAAAATGGTCCAGTCTGGTATTTATACTTGACATGCAATAGCACACAGGAAAGACATGCTATATTATAAATAAAGTATAAAAAAATAGCGTTTTACATATATAAAAGTTGCTATTTGGAATGAAATTAAATAGAGTCGCATCCACACTTTTACATGTTAAACCTGGATCACACATAACTGTCATTCTTTTAATGCAAGTGTATATGCTATGTCTCCTTTAAAAATGATAGTCTGCTTTATATTAAACATCTCACACAAATAGTGCTTGCTGAATCATTAAATGTTATTTCTTTGAGTGCAATGGATTTTTAGTGGTTGGGATACTTTGAGATGTTTTTGTTGTTTTTTTTGGTAGTTTGTAGGAGTTTGAGGGATTGATATGCGGTGTGCAGGTGGATTGGATTCACTTAAGTGCATTTTTGTTTGAATTGTAACTGATAGACTGTTCATTTTCAAGCCCTTATCATGAAAACCAGCTTGAAACAACTTAGAGTAATGAACATTTTTATGAAGCTGTTGGAGTTCTGAAAATTCTAAGAACTGTCCAGATAACTTCATTCCTGTCTAAAAGTAAATAATCATAATATTTGGCAACATATGCCAAGATGCCAAAGAATGCAAGTTAGATAATAAACAAAAGAAAGTGAATTGAATTCTAAACCACTGTCAGTTATTACATAGTTGTGAATGCTTGTACTGACAGTATACTTGACACACAATAGCACCTAGGAAAGTTATGCTATGTTATAAACAAAGTATAAAAAATACAGTTTCTTAAATATATAAAAGATAGTATTGGAATATTATCAAATAATTAGAGTAGCAGTCACACTTTTATAAGTTAAACCTGGATCACAAATATCTGCCATTCTTTTATTGCAAGTTTATATGCCATGTTTCCTTTAAAATATGACAGTCTGCTTTATATTAAACATCTCATACAAATAGTGCTTACTGAATCATTAAATGTTATTTCTTTAAATACAATAGCTTTTAGTGGCTAACATATTCTGAATTTTTTTGTCCTAAATTTGGTGGTTTGGAAGGGTTTGAGGGATTGGTGAATAATGTAGAGGTATCTTGTATAAATTGTAGCTGATAAGCTGTTCATTTGCAAGCCCTTGTCATGAGGGCCAGCTTGAAGCAGCATAATTAGAGTTATGAGTACTTTTGTGATGCTGTTGAAGTTCTGAAAATTCTAAGAACTGTCCAGGTTACTTCTTCCTGTCTAAAAGTAAATAATCATAATATTTTGAATCATATGCTAAGATGTCAATGAATACAAGTTAGATAATAAGCAAAATACAGTGAACTGAATTCTGAACCACTAACAGTTATTAAATAGTTCTGAATGCTTGCAGTATACCAAAAGGATACTTTATATACTCGCCTATAAAATTACACATCTGATAAAAATATTGGGATTCAGTTTCTCCTTTATTGTCTTTTTTAATGATAACAAAACTCAATATCTCAGAACAATTTATTATGGAAAGTTTGAATCTTAAAAGAAAGATTTTTCAGATGTTTGTTCAGATACTATTGGACATAAATGTAATGAAAAATATAACTGATTCTAACAGTAGTGCTAGATTAAAGAGTATCAAATATATAAGGATAAATATAAATGCTCTATTATACAATACTCTACAGTAGGATTATAGCTGAAATATACAACCTAGAAATATAGTAATAGTACAAGACATAGTATACAAACAGAAATAGAAAGAGATCAGAATAAGTAAATATGTAAATAGTTAAAGAATATAAACTTGCCTACAAGGGTGGGAGGTTGATGTAGTGGTTAAGGTGTTCACCTTATAGGCACAAAGTGCAAGGTTTGATTGTCACATGAGGCAAGTTGCTGGGCTTGAAATGGCCACAAGGATAGTTAGCTTGATACTAATTTACAAACTTATGAGCTATAAACAACGTTGCACATAGTATATAAAATTATCTGACCTACAAATTAATAAATATGAAAATAACAACTCACTTCCTCCTTATAGTAGACCAGGTAGAAAGATAGTTAGCTTAGTGCTAATAATAAACTTACAAGTTATGAACAACTTTATACATAGTAAATAAAATAGAAAAATATAAAATCATATGACCTACAATTTAATAAATATGAAAATAACCACTGACTTTCTCCCCATAGTAGAACAGGGAGATAATGTGAGGCACAGGGAAAGAGGATTGTAGAAATATTCAGTTTGTTCAACTTATACTAATGATTCTGATCACCTGTTTAATTTTTCTTATTCATAATAACTCACTGATGGGCTCCACAAAGATACAAACACTACATTTAAAAGCAATACATTAAATTACTAGCTCATTTGAAATAATGCAGGATGATTAATACAGTATGTGTAAAATTGAGGAAAGAACAAGCTCCACTAAGATACAAACAGTAAATTTAGAAACAGTACAATGCATTACATTACTAGTTCATTTGAAATAATGCAATATGATTAATACAGTATGTGTAAAAAAATTGAGGAGAGAACATTACAATGGATATAGCTGTTATACAAAAATTTACTGTGCAAATAGGTGGGTATTACATACAGATATTGGTACAAATATATGAATTTGGTATAGTGCCAGTATAGACAGTGCAAATAGGTGGGTATTACAAACAGACATTAGTACAAGAATATGGGTTTGATATAGTGCCAGTTTAGACTTTGGGAGATTCTGAGTTTATTTCTGGGTGTAAGTTGTACAGCAACATCTGTACAACAACTGTACAACAGTAGCAACAGCTACTAAACCTGGTTGACTTCTTTGAGACAATCACCAAGGCCATAGATGAGGGAAAGGTGGTTCACACAGCCTACCTTGATCTCAACAAGGTGTTTGACACCATTCCTCACTCGGGTATTATAGAAAAACTCACCAGCCTGAACATAACCCCCTACGTCACAAGATGGGTTGCCAACTGGCTTACAGACAGAACTCACACAGTAAGAATAGCGGGCTGCAGGTCCGATTCTAAACCAGTCACAAGTGGTGTCACACAAGGCCCAGTTCTGGGACCCCCACTGTTCAGCATATATTTCTCAGAAGTACAGGCAAACACAGGAGTACTATGGCTAACCAAGTTCGCTGATGACTGCAAACTGGGAGTCATAATCGACTCTCCGTATGACATGAATATCCTTCAAAAAAGCCTTACTGAGACAGACACCTGGTGTCAAAGTCATGGCCTCAAGCTAAATGCCAAAAAATGCATAGTCATCCCATTTGGGAAAAACAAAACACCCACGAATTACCACAAAGGCAACAGCCCCCTTAATACTGAAGAGGTAATAAGAGATCTGGGGACCCAGGTAGATAATAATCTCTCCTTTGACAATCATATTGCCAAAGTAGTTAGGAATTCCATCTATGTGGCCCATATAATTACTAAGGGGTTTGCATCTAGAAATAAAGAGGTTATAGTGTCCCTCTACTCATCACTCATCAGACCAATCATAGAGTACAATGCCCCATTTGGGATGTACCTCACAAGGCACTTCCAACAGCTGGAAAGACCACAAAAGCACCTCACCAAGAGGATTACTGGCCTCAAACATATGCCCTATGCAGCCCGACTGAAAAAACTCCGGCTGTACTCAGTGGCATATCGTTACTCAGAGGTGATCTCTGCCTGACTTACAAAGCCATGTCCAACTCAGAATTGATGGACATGCTCCACCTAAAGAAATTGAAGTCACTGCGAGCCACGCGCTCTAGTGAGCTAAACCTCACCACAACAATAAATAGAACATGCTGGAGGGATAGATTCCTGTCACAGAGACTGCCCATGCTTTGGAACAAAATTCCTAACTACATTAGGCAGAGCCCCTCACTAACACTCTTCAAGAGAAGCCTTGATGAGTGGATGGGTAACAGAAAATACACCCCTGGGATCACTTCATTGGCTCTGCTTGACAGAGGCTCAGTTAATTAATCAATGGGGTGGCGAAAGCCGACACACTCTGGCTAGGCTTATAAATGCCCTTGGGCAGATAGCCTAGTACCTACCTATAAACCTAAAAACATGTGAATTAAAGATACAGTAGCAGTAGTCAATGGTTAGTATGTGCAGGGGAGAGGTTGACTAGAAGGATAGAATAGGAATAAGATAGTAGGAATATTTGAATTAGGATAGCAGGGAGTGAGTGTAAACCAAAGGTATAGTATTTGTTGAGATAGAGGGTTGTCCTGGGTCTGTGCAGTTAGTTACATTTCCAAGAGCTAGCTAAGTGTAACCAATTATGTTTTTTAAAGTTTAGCTTTTGTCCATAGCTGAATATTTCATATTGTTATATATAAAGTATATAATAAGTTCTGTACATACATGTGATTTCATTGTATTTGTGTTTTTTCTCTCTTATATAAATGTCTGATTTTAAATGCATATTTATTTATATTAATGGATTAAATAATCCATTAAACAGGGGGTGTCTGTTCAAATACTTGCAATTACATAAAGCTCAAATAGTATTTCTATAGGAAACACATTTACTTAATAAAGATGTAAATAAACTTTCATTAAGAATTACTTGGTTTTAGCAGGTTCTGGCTTTTCAGCGAAAAGAAGAGGCACCCTCACTTTATGGAAGAACTCACCAGTATTGCCTAAAGTAAAATATACCTGTGTTGATAAAAATGGTATGTTAATCATTGTTATAACTGCATGGAACAGAAAGCTGTATACATTGGTGAACTCTTACTGGATTCCAAGTGTTGGAGCTAAAGATGTAAAAAAATACTTAGACTCCAAAGCCTATTAAATGAAAGGTGAAGTCATAATGGATTTTGATTTTAATTGTATTTTATCAGACAAAGATTCTACTGCAGATAGAAAGCTGAGAATCGCATATTCAGCCAAACACTTATCAAAGTTGGCAAATCTAATGAATTTAAAGGCTATACATGAGCTAAGGAAAACAAACTCACTTCAATTTACCCATTATTCATACAGGCATGGAACACAAACAAATATTGATATTTTTTGTCTCAATCTGTTATTGGTTCCCTATCAGAAGCCTGAAACACTATAAGCCTGAAAATCAAAATCCTGAAAACTAAAGCCTGAAAATTCAAAATCCCGAAAACCCAAAATCCTGAAACTCAAAATCCTGAAAACACAAAATGGACATACTGACGTCATTGTGGCTTTGCTATTGTTAGCCCTGTGGTGTTAAGTCATGCGTTGGGTTCAGGTAAGTGTGCGGTTGGTTTTATGTTAGGGTTAGGGGCGGTTTAAGTGAGTTAGGGTTAGGGCGCAGGTTACGCATGTATGCAATAGTGACAAATATTGGGGTTAGGGGTGGTTTAAGTGAGTTAGGGTTAGGGCGCGGGTCAGGTGAGTGTGCGATAGTGACGGACCTTAGGGTTAGGGTTAGGGTCAGGGTCAGTTGGTAGATATTAGTGTCTTTATAGTGACATATTAGCATTATTTGTGTTTTCAGGATTTTGAGTTTCAGGATTTTGGGCTTTCGGGATTTTGAATTTTCAGGCTTTAGTTTTCAGGATTTTGATTTTCAGGCTTATAGTGTTTCAGGCTTCTGATAGGGAACCCTGTTATCACATATCAGAGAAGTTTCAATAGTTTTATGTACATTATTGGACCATAATGCTATAATCTTTAATATTATTTTAAAAAATGACAATGTAATACATCACAGGAGATACCAGCATACATTATTAAAATAAAAGGATTCAGGGAATGGTATGTTAACAAGATCAAAAATTTCCTAGAAATATACATGAATGGTGAAGTATCTGACATTGTCCTGTGGGATTTACTAAAGGCTTACTTAAATGGAAGACTTACAAGCTGGTATATTAGTAAAACAGAAGAATGACACAATGAATTGAATATACTAAAGGCCAAAATAGACACACTAAAGTTGTATCTAAAACCAAATTACATTATCAGTCAGTCTGAACCTAAAAACTTAAATTACAAAATATGTTGAAATTCTAAATCATAAACTTTCAATAACCTGAAAAACATAAGCTTCAGACATATTTAATAAACCCTTTCAGCTTGCATAAACTTGCTCTTAGATCAAAGAAAATTAATAAACTAAATGATATCAAATAAATTATAACATGTAGCAATAATAAAAAAGAAAGATGAACCAATATTAAAGGTATTCTTGAGGGCTTTAAAATATTTTATGATAATACAAATAACCTAGATAATGATAGCATAGTTAAAACTATTCTAAGGGAAATATAAATAATAAAATAACAAGTGAACAAATAAAAAATGATAGACCATTCAGTTTAACAGAAATAAAATATCAAATAAAAAAGTTTAATATTAATAAGGTGCTGGGCTTAGATGGTCTTATACCAGAACTATATAAAATACTGCCAGGTGATGCAGTTAAAATATTAGAGGTCTATAGAAAATAAAAGCAACTGCTGAAGTACCCCATCATGGAAATAATCCCTTATATCACCTTTTTTAAAGCAAGACAAGAATCCTACAAAGTATACATCATACAGGCCCATTTTACTTTTAAATGCAGACTATAAGATGTTATTGTCTATTTTAGCTAACATAATTAATCTATTTATACCTAAATTAATTTACAATGATCAAACTGGGTTTATTTTAAATGGAGAAGTACAGGATAATATAATAAGAATATGTATGTTAACAGACTTTGCAAATAAAAATAAAAAATAACTTTAGTCTTGGTTTAGATAAATCTTTTGATTCAGTTGATTGGTCATAACTTGTTAAAGTGTATAATTTCTCACCTGAGGTAATTGCATTAATTTCTAAGCTATACATTAACTCTTGTACTTATGTTAAAATAACTTATTTTCTTTTATAATTCCTTTAAGTTACAAAAAGGCACAAAACAAGGCTGCCCATTATCACCTTTACTTTTTGCAAAAAAAAAAAAAAAATAATAATAATAAATAAATAAAAATGAAAGAAGATTTTGAACTAAAGATACAACTCTTTGCTGATGATATTTTACTAACAATAGGAAATATAGAAAATTCATTAGAATATATAATTAGTTCTGTGAGTCAGGTTGAAGAAATCTCAAACTGAAGATTTAATCATAATAAAACAAGTACATTATTAATTACTAAAAATAAAAAAAAAATCATACAAAAATATTTTAACTTCAATTGGAATAGCAATCAAATAAAATATCTTGGTATAGCTATTATGTCTAATAGTAAAGTGGCGGCACAGTGGTGCAGCAGTTAGTGTTGTCTCCTCAAAGTAAAAGGTTCTCCAGTTCATTTCCCAGCTAGGGTACCTTCTGTGCAGAGTCTACAAGTTATCCCTATGTTTGCATGGGGTTCCTCTGTGTGCTGTGGTTTCCTCCCACACTCCAAAGACATGTATCTGAAGTGTTTCTCCCTGGGCTTCTGCTGAAAATGGGCTCTGTCCCATTTGGACTTTCTCAGTAAACAAATGTTAAATAAAATAAAATAGATACAAACAAACCTTCAACAGGGTATTGATAAAATTTTAAGTTTAGTCACAAATTGAAACAAATTCTTCTTTACCACAGAAGAATGATCGATGCTTATTAAGATGATAATTCTCCCTAAAATATTGTTTGGCTTATGCTCTGTAGTAGTATTTCCACCAAAAAAATAAAAAAGATGAAGAAGATAAATTGCATTCTACTTATTTTTTTTGGCATCCTACTAAACCAAGAGTTTCCTTTGATTGAAACAGAAAAGGTTGGGATAATAGTGGAATAGTATCCCCTGATATTCAATTGTATGCTACTTCAACAATTGTAAAATTTATAGCATTGTGGATAAATTCATCTTATTATTTAAAATGGAAACAAATACATCAAGAAAATATTATTAGTAAACAATAAATATATCACAACCAGTCATAAACAAATAGTCCCTAATAGTTTTATCTGGTTTTAAAAGATTTTTGCTTAAATAGAATTACACCATCTTCTCACATTTCCTATTTAAATACCATTGTTTCCTCTTTCCAAAAGTTCACATACTCTAAGCATTGTATTATAGACTTAATAGTGTCAATGTTTCCCATTGCATATACAAATGACTGCTTAAAAACTCATAACTTCAACAAACTGCTAGTATTGAAACAAAGTAATTTAATTTATTGGCATCAGTTCTTAAACTGTACTGATCTCTCTCTCTTTCTCTCTCTCTCTCTCTATATATATATATATATATATATATGTGTGTCTCTACTTCGTAAGATCAACAGACCATTTGATCGACATTCATTTGGTCGACAGCTCATTTGGTCGACAACCAGTATTCAAGGCACCTAACAGGGATTTACCCCCTCCCCAATGTTGTGCAACCCTGGAATTGTTATATATAGTTAGGGGTGTGTGTGGGGTGTCGGGGGTGAAACCCCCCACCTATTTTTGTTTAAAAGCATGAAAATACAAGAAAAACTGCACATTTTACACAAAAATATGTGGGGCCTTTGCCCCCACACCCCCCAATGTGGGGGGCTGTGCCCCCCCACAACCCCCAACTATATATAACAACTCCAGGGTCGCAGAACATTGGGGAGGGGGAAAATCCCTGTTAAGTGCCTTGAATACTGGTTGTCGACCAAATGAGCTGTCGACCAAATGAATGTCGATCAAATGGTCTGTCGATCTTATGAAGTAGACCCATAGATATATATATATATATATATATATATATATATATATATATATATATATATATATATTGTTGAAATTTTAAGGTCCATATGCAATCAAGTTTCTAAGAATTGGTTAATTTTCCAAATATTTAGAGAATTTGTGAACACAGAGATAAATAAGATATTTAACTTAGATAAGAAATCATTCCCAAGTTATTAAAATTCTTACTAAATATCAATAATAAATAATGCAATGAAAAATAAATCATATTTATCACAAATTTATAAATTTCTCAAGTTAGATTTCACATGTTTACACAATTCCTATTGGAACTATTTCTCAAAAATTAATAATGAAGATTTCTCAGAAGAATACAAGAAAATAATATTAAAATCTATAGATAAAACCAGATTTTCATTGTATTGGAAATTTTTCATTTGAAAATTCTTACATAGAGCTTTTGTCACTCCTAACAAAATTATAGTTATGTATAAATCAAATAGAATTAAATGCTGGAGATGTGATTCTGAAACAATAGCAGATTGGACTCATATGGTATATGAATGTGAAGTCATCTCTCCTATTTTGAAAGAAATTAATAACTTCATTCAAGCTCTATGGACAGATAGATATAATATTTCTTCATCTTTAGTTTTATGTCTTATCTTTCTTCTTCCTTCAGCTGTTCCATTTAGTAGTCATCACAGCAGATCATCTCTTTCCATTTCTTCCTGTCCTCTGCATCTTGCTCTGTCACACCAACCACCTGCATGTCCTCTCTCACCACATCCATACACCTTATCTTAGTCCTTCCTCTTTTCCTCTTACATGGCAGCTCCATCCTTAGCATCCTTTTCTCAATGTACCCAGCATCCCTCCTCAGCATATATCCAAACCAGCACAATCTTGCCTCTCTGGCTTTGTCTCTAAACCATCCAACCTGAGCTGACCCTCTAATATACTAATTCCTAATCCTGTCCATGCTCGTCTCACCCAGTGCAAATCTTAATATCTTTAACACTACCACCTCCAGCTCTGACTCTTGCCTTTTATCAATGCCACCATCTCCAACCCATATAACAGCCGGTCTCACTACCCTCTTGTAGACATTCCCTTTCACTCTTACTGGTACCCATCTGTCAGAAATCACTCCTGACACTCTTCTTCACCCACTCCACCCTACCTGTACTCTGTTCTTTACCTTTCTTCCACACTCATCATTACTCTGAACTGTTGATCCCAAGTATTTAAATTGCACTCCCTGCATCCTCACCATTCCTCTATCCTCCCTCTCATTCACACACATATATTCTGTCTTAGTCCTGCTGACCTTCATTCCTCTCCTATGTAGAGCATATCTTCATCTCTCCAGGGTCTCCTCAACCTGTTCCCTACTCATTGCTCTGATTCCTGAGATAATTCCTAAAACCCAAGTGCTTCTTCTTTGGTCTATTCTTGCTATAGACAGAAAAAGTAATATAATTTATTAGTATGGTAAAAGTTGTTTGCAGTAGTGAATTGCATACTATAAAGATGAGACCTTCTAATATTACACATTCATATAAATCTTGGCTTAAACTTAAAGACTTGCTTGAAAAATATTAACTGTTGTTGATATGTATAATTTGATATATTGATCAGCTGTGCACCTATGTAAATAGTTAGTTGTTTGTTTTAAAATTGATTTGTTTATGTATTGTTATAAAACCAAGTAAAAATGTAAAAATAAAAAAAAAATGTTTAAATGCCAAATCAGATATGATTGCACCTGAAAGATTGATGCACAAAGCACTGACCCATTAAAAGATAGGAAATTCCTGTGTGAGATTAAAGAACAGTGGGGTATTTTGAATTCACCCTTTCCCCACTGTATTCCTGTGTGGTATTGGAGTTAGTACAGATAATTAGGCAAGGGTGGGTGCAGGGAGGCTTGATCCCATGTAAAAATAGCTAAATAATAATTTTCTATTTTATGCAGATTCTATTCCTTTATCTTTTTGAGAAATGGTATTGAGTATGAACTCCTTTGTAGTGACACCTTTTTAAGTAAAATAGACTTATCAGCATCTAGTTTTTGTACCGTAGATCAGTTAACAAAAGACATTTCAGCCAGATGTTCACTGAAAAGCACTCTAAGAAGAAGCTCAGCTAAATAATGTGACCTATCAGTTCATGGATATTGGGAATTTTCTCTTCTCCTCAATTTATTTATTTTATTTATTTGCAGTTGGTTTACCAGGATCAAGTCCCCCTTCCATCTATGTTTGTAGCTATGTCTGTTCTACATTCTGCTTTAACATAATGCTGCAACATGCAGTGGAGCATATCTGATTCCCCATGATAGCAGATGTGATAACCAATATTGTGGGCTTTTTATGATACATCCTATCTCCGTTAGGTTACGAGACCCACAGCTTGCACAAATGTTGTTACAAAAGCCCCATGTGGTCCAGAGAGCCTACAGTACATCAGCAAGAAGGGCTTCCACTCCCTTAACAGCAAGGTGGTCTGCAATGCTCAGGGCATTATTTATAATGTGTCCATATGCCACCTTGGTAGTTCATGTGATTCACATACTTCACACATAATTAATGTATACCAATGGTTCCTTTGAAGGAACCTTTTTACAGAGACACATGGTTGATAGGTACACATCTATGCTAGATAGACAGGTCTACACATACAGGTACCATGGGAGCAGGGAGTAGGCCACATATAATATGCTGAGTGTTGCATGTTGCTGGATGTACTCTGTAGTCCTGGTCAATGACTTTGATACTTGACTCCCAGAGTATGCATGAAAAGACCTGTAGCAAAGCCCATGCAGAAATGCAAATCATAGTGGAGTGTGCCTTCAAATTACTGAATGGATGCTTCTGATATCTATACACCTTAGGTGAGAATTGCAGTGCAGCCCAGACATATGCAGCAAGATATTTGTTGTATGTGTGCCATGCTACACAACATGGCATTGTACAAACAGTTTTAGTAGCAGATGAATAGCATGGCAAAGTCTTCCATACCAGTCACAGTAGCAGCAGAATGGCAGGGCTGAAAGACAGGGGAGGAACATATAGCAACATTATCATAGCTGAGGTAGAGTCAGGAGCAATACATTTCAGTACTGTCAAAGAACAACTTCTGACCTACAATTAAGGGCCATGACATAAACCACACAGAATAAAATGATCCCTGATTATGACACCCAGACTATTCAGTGCAGTGCATGGACTAGTCAAGATGTACATTAGATATCAACATACTCATAGAGGTTAGGCTGTGGGCAGGTACAGTCATCATTGCAGTGACAAGTGACTGCTATACTTCAATATAGGATAATATCCCAGCATGGTAATCATAATGGTTGTTGGGAGTCAGTGATCACATCCTCTACTTGTGGCGTTAAGCTGCTGTGATGTAATTGCTGCTGCTGGTGTCCACTGTGTTGGCTTGTGGTGTTGAGGCTCAATGCTGTCTGTGGCAGGGAAGGAGTAGAACTACTGGACTGCATGCCCACACACTGGCTGAGTGCTCCATGTATTGAACCAGATGAGCATCATTGCCCATACCATGGATGGAGACCATGACCAGAAGTTATGTACCCACAAGTGAGTCCCTCCTTTATGAACTGTAGCCTAGTCTCAACATATGGCTCTGGAACTGTATACCTCTTATCACATGTCCTTCCAATGGTTCCCGATATGCAGTTTTTGAGCCCCCCTCCCCCCTCAGCCACAGGCAGGCAGTGCTCTGCCATGCCAACATCATGGGATTCCAGTTACAGATGTAGCAATATAAATACCTCACTGTCAGTGATATGCATTGCAGGTTGCTGAAGAACTTTAACAGGGAGGACTCCTTCCATAACTCTGGAGTGCTCCACATGGAAACTTCTTTCTGAAGTTCCTCTGTTTTGAAATTGTAGACTTGTAACTGGTTCATACAGTCATAGGTATATACTAGGCTAATAACCACAAGGGCCTTTATAAGCCTAGCCATGCAATCCAACCCAACTGTGTCCCTGTTATCATATGAATTTAATTAAGAGGGGGTAATTTAACTTTGAAGTTTCTATAGGTTATGTGGGGTGGGGGTATGTTAGTTTGGGCATTGCTGTATTCCTCTGTCTATCACATTCATGGGGGCCAGATCAGGAGTGAATTTCTGATTTCCAATCCATTGGCCAAGTTTATGCTTCAATAGAGTTAGCCATAGACTCTGTTTCACATAGATGGGGAGCCTGTTCCAAAGCATGAGGATACTCTGACACACATATCTGTCTCACTAACATCTTATTTGTGTCAGAAGACAATTTAAATCTTTGGATTTAGTGGTTCTGATGCTGTTCATTTTGTGGATGTGCAAAAGGTCCATCAGAAGTGGATCCGAGGATGTCTTGTATGCTAGGCATAGATCACCTCTCAATAACCTGTAGGACACAGATTGTAGAGATAGGGCTTTAATATGGTCAGTATAAGCCAATGAGTTTATACCCTGGATTCTCCTCGTAAAGAACCTTTGTGGGCATTCCAGCTATTGCATACATCTGGTCAGGTAGGTGCTGAAGGGAGCATTATACTCAATGACAGGAATGATAAGGGCCAAACAAAGAGGCACTGTGCCTTCCTTGGACCTGGATGCTTTGCCCTTACTTCCAAGCTGGGTGATATAGAATAATCTTCTTGCTACCTTGGTCACATGTTGTTCCAAGGCCAGATGACTGTCTACATATGTTCCCAGTTCCCTGAAGACCAGGTCAGCTCTTACATGTATCTTATCAATGGAGTAATTAGCTTGGCAGTTTTCCCAAAATGGATTATATAATTTATCTCTGTTAAGCCCTCTTGTAAGATGTTTAAATCTTGGGGCAATCTATGATAGCTTTCAATTTGCAGTCATCTGTGAACTTGGTCAGCCAGAGGCCCTTGATATTAGTCTTTACCTCCAAGAAGTAGATGCCAAATAGGAGCGGTCCCAGCACAGAGTCCTGAGGTACCCCACTGGTGACCAGTCTCTTAGTGAAGATGATATCACCAGTCCTGACTTCCTGGGTCCTGTATGTGAGCCAGCTGACAATGCAGTGAGTTATGTAGGGTTTAATGCCCAATTCAGTGAGTTTGTCATCTATAACTGAGTGGGGTATTTTATCGATCCCCTTAGCCTGGTACAGGTAGGTGGTATGCACTGTTTCCTCCTCATTTGTTGCCTTAGTGATATTCTCAAAGTCCACAGGGTTTAGTAGACATGACCTTCCTATGACAAAGTCAAACTGGGATGGGGCCAGTGTCTGAAAGTTGCCTATGTCTTTTTTGTTTAGTTTCATGATAATTTATTCCATGGCTTTGTATATTAGATTAGTCAGACTAATAGGTATGTAGTTTCTGGGGTCATTTGATTGTTCACCCTAATGTAGTGGATTAGCCATTACAGTCCTCTATTTTCATAGTGCAAAACCTGTTTTGAGGCAATAGTTGAAAAGTGACTTAGTGGTCCTGATAGGTCATGTTTCAAGCTATTTAGGAGGTATTCTGGGATATTATCAGGGCCCATTGAGGCTGTGCTTTTGGCCCTAGTGACTGCCACCAGGACTTCCTCCCTGTTAATAGATGGGGGGGGGTCAATTATGCTAGTTTCATGGTGAGAGGTGGGTGGGAGTGGGGGATGATTGAATCTGTCAGCCAGCAAATTCCCTATGTTGCTGTGTTCTGTGAAGCTGGAACCATTGATCACCAGTTAGACACACTGGTGTGTGCTGCCTTTGAGGTTTTGGACATAGCTGTAGAAAGCTTTGTTGTTGTATTTAGTCTTTGAGGATATCTTGACCTTGTAATTGGCCTTGTTGGACTTAATTAGACCTCTTAGTTTATTGTTTAGTATAATTACAGAGCTCCTATCATTATGGGAGTTGCTTTTCCTGTTTTTAGCCTTGATTTGTTTTCCTTTTGTCATATACCCTTTTAAGGGTAGGATTCCAGCAGTGTGGTTTGTTTTTAGAGTTTGTTTTGGGCTTACTTCTAGTAGGTAAAGCAGACTCTGTGCAGCCATTTACATGGCAGTACAGGGTTTTTGTGAACAATTCTGCATAGGTTGCTGTGAATTCAGGGTTGGGAGTGGCACTAAATTTTGACAAACTATCATTTAATGGGATGTAGTTTGGTTTATAATCATTCATAACTGTTATAGGGTTTTACTGGGGTACTGAGTTGATTTTTTATTTCGAAGGAGACCACTTTGTGGTCCAACCTCACCAGTGAGGACATGACATGGGGTGGGGGTTGCAGCACTATCCCATATTGGTGAGTGCCAGGTCCAGTATGTTTGAACCTCTGGTGGGTATGCACACTATCTGGTCAAGGGTATTTGTGTTAATAAAGTCCAGGAATTGTTGTGCCTGCGAGTATGAGGCCATGTATGTTTTCCAGTCCATAGTGCAGTACTTAAAGTCTACCACGAATAGGGCATTTGGTTTAATACTGAGTGTCTCCAGTATGTATAGGTATGAGCTATGGGATTCTAGGGACACATGCTAGGATATGGTATGGGACCTTTTTCCTACAATGATTTGTATGTGGATAAATCCCAGGGCATCGTCCTGTTTAACCAATGCAGAGTTATGCTTGTTGCTAACATAGATTGAGACTGCCTCACCTTTTGCCTCTGTCTGTGCAGCTGATGGTCTACATGTGTAGAAGGCACTGAAGCTTTGCACTGCTGGAATACTTTCTGTGGATTTAAACTATGTCTCTGGAATGGCACAGATATCTATAATTCTCCAGAGTGAGGATAGTGTGTAGGGTGTGGAGTTTCTTGTTTAAAATGCTTGCACTGAGCAGTAATATCTTTAGGGTTTTTTGGGTTTTATTGCTGTGTTTGTAGGTTTGTCAATTTGGCATTACCTAAAAAGACTCTGAGGAGGTGCATAAAATTTTAGCCAGTGTTGAGAACCCTAGGGGAGACAGGTGCAGACCATTCTTTGCAAAGCAACATGGTTTGCTAACCATGTCCTCCCATGTTGACAAATATTGAACCCCCATGGAAAGACACCAGAAAATAAGCCAATTATTGAAGTACATCATCTTTTGTTCATACTGTGGCATCATCCTTGGTGAAGGTAGAATGCTACTCAATGTAAGACACATACCTGCCTAAGATGCATATTGTGAGATATTAACAATGTCTGTCTTCATATAGTCCACAGAGGTATGTCTCAGGTCAGTAACACCCCCATGGACAATGATAACATCAAACTGGTACCTGTGGTGTACTGACTTAAGTGCATGCATAGCCTGATGGATCTTGGCTCCAGATAAGCAACTAACTGGTGTCTTCTCCTCGTTCAGTCTAGTGAGTAGAGAATCTATGTATCGTACAATGGAGTCCCCTATGACCAGAGTTCTGGGTAATAAACTTGCTTGCGTTATGGGCTTTTCTCTTGGGGCTCTGCTGGGTGTAGGTGTATGTTTGGTGTTTGGTGTTGCTTTTGGTGAGTGTTTTAGAGATTTCTGATGATAGGTGTTGCTGTTTGCAGGCTTAGGAGGTCTTTGAATTTGGGAAGATTGCGTTTTAATGCCTCAGCATAGGTTGGTCTATGTGTGTGGTAGACACCATGTGTGATGGCTGTAGTGTGTGTGTGCTTGACAGCCTTGTTATTATGTGAAATTTTGCCTTCAATGAAATTGTGTATATGCATTTCTTACATATTGTGTTTCTTTAAGGATTAAATGGTTGTGTGTGAACATGAGACAATTGCTACATTGTATCAGGATGTCCATATCTACCAAGCTGGCAATGCAGACATTTGGAAATTGGAAATCCATGTTGTCTGGACTTGTATTTGAATGAGCTACTCTTGGTTGTGGACTGGGTTATACAGAGGTCTCCTTGAGTGGTCTCTGGGATTTGGCACTAGACAAGGTTAGAGTGTGCTGAGATTTGATAATAGTGTTGTTTAGTGTGCTGGAGACAATTTGTATTAAGGGAGCTTTACTCAAGTACAATACTGGTTTGCTAGGTGAGCAGTCAGTATTATGGATTTATGGAAAACAATGGGTGGGAAAGTACTTAAATAGGTTACACTACAGACAATAGCAATGAAAGAGGAGAGTTAGGGACTTTAGAAGTCAGATTACCATGATGGGCAGAAGCCAGAGATATAACCTTTTAAAACCACAGCTAGAGAAGGGTGGCGAGGGCTGCGGAAAATTAGAAACTGAAGCTCTAATCCTATGGTTAGAAATACAGAAACTTCTAGCTTAATATCTCAGTGTGGGTGGGGTAGACTTAAAGAACAGTGGAAAAAACAGTAGCAAAGTAAACAGAAAGGCAATGGGATGCAGTTTATATGACTATAAGAAGTACAAATCCTGGAGCAGAATTCACAACACTGCCACTATTGCAATCCAACCACAGACTAAGGCACCAGACTATACAGAAATTTACCAGTGATGCTGTATGAAATGGCTAACTGAGGTAATTCTACTTTTGGAAATAGAAGTGCCGAATAATGTATAAACAATGCTAAAATTTTCAATAATACATAATCTTCATACAACTGCAAATGAAGCTACAAGACTAACATCCCAGAGCAAACTAAAACAAGTGGAAACAGATGACTTTTTTTGCTAAACCATGGACAAAAAGCAGGGAAGTATAAAAAAGTATCACTATACAGGTAACTGTAAGTGTGACTTGAAATATTTGAGCAGACTTTAAATATATGCTTTTTGTGTGTTTTGTGTTGTTTGTGTTCTGTTAAATAACTCCAGTGCTTTATATTGTGCTATCAAAAGCTAGTTAGCATGGCAGTTATGTTACTGAAGCCAGTAAACACCACTTTTTGTGAATTGTTGGTGGTGTGCTCTGCCTTATCTATAGAAGGTACAAGCAGTGCACACCCATGTGAACACAAAGCATGTGACCTGTATGCTGCTGAATTCAGCATGTGTATGTCCATAGTGCCACATTGCAGCTCTGCTTTCCATGGTATGGTTCAGAAACATGTACTTTAGCACCCACAGCTACCATTCTGCTCCTTCAGTAGACATGGTTAGTTCAGGCAGTGAGGCATATTAGAGTACAGCCTTATGTGTGCCAGAAAGAGTAGAATGTTCCTGTCATTCTTACTCAGGACCTTCAGGATCACCTGCTGGACATTTTGATGGCCCATTGCAGAAAGTGGATGCTTGGCATGAGCTGGCACAAATACGACCTCACGCCACTGGCATTGTCTATTTGGGTGAACAGTGCCTGAAGTGGTGATACCTCAGCCTGCTTCACCAATGGGAGGCAGGGACTTAGAAGATGTAACCAGAACTATACTGTAAGAATTTTTTTCAGTACCATTGTTGTCTACTATCTTAAATGCTGTATGTACATATTTATCAGTAGGTACTTTGTTTTTCAGTGCAGAGTAATAGCAACTGAACATGGACGGCTACCACACAAGGTGAAAGTGTCTCTCCAGAGAGTGAGGTGTAGATGTCTTGTGTGGCATCCAGTTTGCACCTGGACTAGTGTCCTCATATTTGTTTAATGATCTTTTCCAATTCTGTCATACTCCTGCAAGTTTGAGCAAATAAAACAAACAACATCAACCACTAAAGACTGCAGTGTTAAAATAATGACTGAAGATTAAACACAAGGACTTCAATATCACCACAAAGAGAGAGAGTAGAATGTACATTCAGCAGATGAAATCAAAATAAAACCAGCACAATGTAATAAAGAACAAAGAAAATCCTTCAAACAACGGGATGTAAATCCTCACAAATGAACAGGATGAGCACTTTTGACTATGCCTTCATCAGAGGAAGAGGGGGAGGATAAGTCTAGATCAGACCTCTTGACTATCCCTGTTTTCAGGCCTGATTTACCCCTGTACATGATGTGCCTGTTTGGAGGTATATCCCCAGTTACAGGCCTAATTTACCCCTATACATGATATGTCTGTTTTTGAGGTATATCCCTATTATCAGGCTTGATTTTCCCCTTATCACAATTTTCTGAATCCCCCTCATGTGACTTTTGAAGCTGTCTAGTACACAGAAAAACACATTACATGACCAACATACTAGTGGCACCAATAATCTTACACCTCCCTTTTTCAGAACCAAAAATAAATGGCCTGATTGTGGTACAAGTTTGCAATACAGTTCATTAATGTCTACAGATTTCACACTATCTCTTTGATAATGTGGTTAGATTTTTCCATCATTTTGTCATGCTCTGTTTTTATATAGGTTCATAGGTTCATAGGTAGGTACTAGGCTATTGGCCCTAGGGCCTATATAAGCCTAGCCAAAAAGGTACCCTGGCTTTCGCCACTCAAGAAAATTATTTTCCTGTGCCCCTGTCATGTATGTGTTTCTGAGTAGTATCCCATGTATCTACTGGAAGTGGGAAGTTATATGCTATTTGATATTCAAATTTTATGTTAACCATGTGTCCAGACTTTCAGCTGTATCTACTTTTTAAGGACCTTTTCACTTATTTCAATGTCTGCAGATTGAGAGGTATAGTCCATATCACATTAGTCCATACAGGGATTATTAAGTATCTTGTCTGCTTGAGTGGCATGACTGGTAGGCCTTGGCCTTCAGGCCTCTGATGTATAAACAATCCCATACTATTGGCCAACTAGGCGAGAGATGCAGGCAACAATGGCAGGAATCAACCCTATCCTCATCATGGTGTGCTCTGTCCCTTTTGTGATATTCTCTATTAGTTTTTTGCTATCCAACCTTCCCCTTCACCTGTTGTCTACCCACTGTATGCATCTGTCAATCCACTGTCCTCTTCTCCTTTGGTGTGTGCACTGCTCCTGACTGTGTCCATGTTCTATGTTTGTTTATCTGCCCCTGCTACCTTTCATTTTCCCTATATCACATCTCTAGTTATCCCTCATTACCTTCCTCACCTACCATTCTTTTGTAAAACTTACAAAAAAGGCTCTTTCCCCACCAAAGAAAATAATACCTTTCTTGTAATTTAATTTCTAGCTGCCTCTTTTTCCCCATGTATATGCTGAACAGGGTTGCCACTGTGCTGTATTCATCCATATTGATGTGATGTTCAGCACACAGTTGCAGCTATATGTTGTTACCTTACACAAGTGAAAGAACAGCTGTGTATGTAAGCTTAACATAGCAGTAGATGTTCAAATAGATCACTGTTGTCAGAGCCTAAGCTATATGGGAAACCATATCCACACCTTGACATAATACATAATAAAGAAAAGGGGAAGGAAGAAGAGTGTTCCTAGTGTAACAGTGATCTATTTGACTATTGACTGTTATGGTAAGCTTACTGACACAACTGTACTATGTTCATCATTTGATCTTTTTTTGTAGTAGACAAAGCTGTACGAGTCAAATGACAGAGCTTTGTGAGAAAGGAGTAGGAAGAAGTCTCAAGAGTCCAGGAGTCCCTGGAGAATAGTCCTAGCAAAGCCTGATCTGCAGTGCTTGGTGAAAGCATGCATATACAACCAAATCAATGTTTCTATAATATTTCTAGAGTCCACTCCTTTCTGAAAATTCACAGAAGTTACCAAGGGCCTTGTATAGCTATCCTGCATGGAAATATCTTGTTACTGTGAGAGTAGCAAAAAAGCAATAGCTTGTAACAACCATTTTGAAATTATGTGTTTGACACTAATTATATATTTTTCTTAACTTCATAGGAAATAAACAGTTAATCAGAATTCATGAAGGCTTTGTTCTATCAATGTAATATTTGATTTGCCTGTGGACATCTAGAGTGTGTAAAATTTTTTCTCCCATATTTTTGGTTCTGGATAGCAAACAAGGAAATGTATAGTCTGGCTTACAGTAAAATCTGAAAAAACTTTAGGCATAAATGAAAGATTTGGTCTCATAGTTACCCTATCCTTGTGAAACATTAGATAGGGCTTAATCACTTGCAAAACTCAGAGCAATGCGTAACACTGTTTTCTAAGATAATAACTTCAAATCAGCTTCATGAGCAGGTTCAGAAGGGAAAAAGAGTACATTTTTTCCAGTAAAGAACAGCCACCTGCCTTCTACTTGGGCAGAAAAATAAAACCCCATTTCAAGAACTGTTTCACTCAAGGTAGGGCAGAAAGTGGGGATCCATGGGCAAACAAGCAGAGAGAGCCGAGAGATGAATCTTGATAGAAGAGTAAGAAATGCAAGAATATAATAACTCACATAAATAATATAGAACCAAAGACATCCAGGCCTGAAGAAGATCTTGGTTTTTACTTTGGCACTAACTAGAAAATCTTTTTTCATTAGCTAAATGTGGTTTTACAGTAGCAAGTTTCTTAGCCTCCTTTAACACATGCTGTAGATTCTCAGAAAATTGTGCCTAAAAAATATTAAATTCTATCATCCATGCAGTGAGTTGAATAAATTAAAGGTTGTTGTGTATCAAGCAACCCCTGCCCTGTATGAATAAATCTGTCATGTAAGGAAGTTTGTAGTAATTGCCCTTGGACATTTTTAAAAGAAGGGATAACCACTGCTGCCTAGGTCAAAAGTGGGTCAGCACAATTATAGGTTCATAGGTTCATAGGTAGGTATTAGACTATCTGCCTGAAGACATTTATAAGCCTAGCCAGAATGTGTTGGCTTTCGCAGCCCCCTTAGATTAGTTCCCTGTGCCTCTGTCCAGCAGAGCCATTGAAGGATCCCTGGGGTAAACTTTCTGTTTCCCATCCACTCGTCAAGGTTTCTCTTGAAGAGGGTTAGCTTGGAGCCCTGCCTAATGTACATTGGAATCTTGTTCCAGAGCATGGGAAGTCTCTGGGACAGGAATCTATCCCTCCAGCACGTCCTATTTATTGTTGTGGTGAGGTTTAGATCCCTGGAGCATGTGGCTCGAGGGGATATAGTTTTCTTTAAGTGGAGCATGTCCATCAGTTCTGGGTTGGACATGGCCTTGTATGTCAGGCAGAGATCACCTCTGAGTAGGCAGTATGCAACCAAGTACAGCTGGAGTTTCTTCAGTCAAGTTGCATAGGGCATCTGCTTGAGGCCAGTGATCCTCTTGGTGAGGTACTTCTGTGGTCTTTCCAGTTGTTGCAGGTGTCTTGTAAGGTACATCCCAAATGGGGCATTGTACTCTATGATGGGTCTGATGAGTGATGCATAGAGGGCTCCAATGACCTTTTTCGATCTGGATGCAAGCCCTTTTATGATTAGGTGGGTCACATAGAAGGATTTTCTAACCACTTGGGCAATGTGATTATCAAAGGAGAGGTTACTATCTACTTGGGTCCCCAGATCCCTTATTATGTCTTCCGTATTTAGGGGGCTATCACCTATGTGATAGTTTGTGGGTACTTTGTTTTTTCCAAAGGGGATGGCTATGCACTTTTTGGCATTTAGCTTGAGGCCATGGTTTTGACACCAGGTATCTGTCTCAGTGAGACCCTTTTGGAGGATGTCTGTGTCAGCCAGAGAGTCAGTTATAGCCCCTAGTTTGCAGTCATCTGCGAACTTGGTCAGACATAGTCCCCCTGTGCTTGCCTGTACCTCTGAGAAGTATATGCCGAACAGGAGGGGTCCTAGGACTCAGCCCTGGGGAACGCTACTGGTAACCGGTTTAGAGTCAGACCTAGCTTCCGCAACTCTTAGCATGTGGGTTCTGTCCGTGAGCCAGTTGGCAACCCATCTTGTGACATAGGGGTTTATGTTCAGGCTGGTGAGCTTGTCTATAATACCCAAGAGAGTTATCCCAAGAGAGTTCTTCTGAATACATAGAAGAATGCTGGTTACTAGAGGAAAAGGTGGAAAGGTATACAGAAATGTTCCTATCCATGGGAATGAAAAAGCATCTGCCTCGCAGGCCTCTGTACAAGGAGTTCTGGAACAGAATTTCTCTACTTCTCTGTTGTGATTAAAGACAAACAAATTTACTTGAGGAGTTCCCCACAGCTGGATCAATTTCTGGATGACCCAGGGTTCAAATTCCATCAATGGAAAAATCTCCTGATTCTGCTCAGCTTGTCTGCATCAGTGTTCTGCTCTGATGCTGTGCAAGTAGGCTGTAGGGATAAGATTGTGCTGAGTTGTTAGTTCACAGACTACCATGGATAATCTGCAAAGGGGGTAGGATCTGGCTCACCCCTATTTGTTTAGGTACCACATCATTGTGGTGTTGTCTGTGATTATACTAGATGGCCAAGAATCCAATTATGATTTAGAGATTTGATATCATTTAGTAGAGACATCATTTCTTTGACATTCATATGTTTCATTCTGTCCTGCTTGTTCCACAGACCCTGAACCTTCACCCCTTGGATAGAGTTCCCCAAGCAAAGTCAAAGGCATCTGTGGTTACAGACTGAGAAGGGTTTGGAAGGAAAAAGGGGAGACCTGGGTTTAGAGGTAATGAATCCACCCACCAGAATAACTCACTTTTTAAAAATACAAGTACTTGGATTTAAAATTATATAGAAAGCTGGTGTTGGGCATAAACTGATTTCAAGAACCACTGAATTATTCTCATGTGGGGTCTGACCAAAGTAATCATGAGAGTTGTAAAATCCATGAAACTCAGAATCCTGAGATATACCTTGAGATATTCCATGATAGATATTAGAGATTGGCTGGAGAATATCAGAAATGGCTCCTTGTAAAATTCTACATTGTCCCGAGGAAGAAAAAACATTGCAATGAGGGATGTATCAAGGAGATATCATGTGAAGCAGAATGAGATAAGATTGCTTGAAATCCCAAACTGGTAAAAGGATCTTTACCCAATGCAGAGATTCCTGAGAACCTGTAAATCTGTAAAAATGTGAATGCTCTGAAGCCTGCAGTGGGCTACTGCAGGACCAAGGCACTTTGGAAACACCCTATGAGCTGCAGACATGCCAAAGGGTAAAGCAGAAATTTGAAAATGTAAATCAGGCATAGAAAAGTATAAAAAGGACCTGAAATCTTTGAGAATAGGAAAGTGATAATAAGCATCTTTTAAATCCATTGTTACTAGAAAACTGATATGTGAAATGAGAGGTAACAGAAACTGTAGAGAAAGTTTTTTGAATTGTGGGATTTTGATGTGAAGTTTTTAAAAATAAATATCTATGACAGGTCTCCAAGGTCCCTCTTTCTTTGGCATCAGAATTATTTTTTTTTAAATAGATCACTTTCTCTTCTTGATATGTGGACACAGGTTATATAACTCCCTGAGATAGCACTGGATCAAGGATAGGAAGGAAGCAGGGAGGTTTGATTGCAGAGATGCAGAGAAAGCCCTATAAAAGGAGGATGGGAGTCCCACTGTCAGTTGTAACCTTTTTGAATGATTTTCTGAACTCAAGTGTCTGATGTCATCTGCTGCCACAAAGGAAGTTGAAGACCTAGATTTTCGGAACACTTTATTGGAATTCCAGGGTGGGAGGACAGAGAACATAAAGGGGCATATAGTCAATCTGCTTTTTTTTAGACTGCACCTGGTTTTGGGATGAGCCTCACTTTTTTAACTTCTCTAGCATTGCTTTTGAAATGTTGTTTAACCATGCATTGCTAAGAGTTTTTATTTGTTTCATATAAAAGGAACATGAACTAGAAGTACAGTTCCGATTATAACTTCGGCATTGGTTGGGAGTTGAAAAATCATGGTAACCCATTGAATTAACTTTCTCCTTTCATCAAATCTCTTAAGAGGAAGGGCCAAATAATACCTCTTTATCCATGGGGCATTCAGGAGCTCAAGTTTGATGTCCTCTGGTAATTTCTGGGAATGTAGCTAGGCAAATATTTTCATCACTGACCCAGTAGCAGCTGTCCTAGAATCAGCATCAACAGTGCCATAAGATTATTCTGGAATGTGTTTGGTTATATGAGACAAAGGATATTAAAGGATCCAGAGATGTATTCATCTCTGATGAAGAGTTCAACAATCAACTTCTCTAATGTTTTCAAAGAAAGCCATCAAACACTTAAGACAGGCAAGCCTGAAAATTCACTATTCTGAATGCTAGGGTGGAAAAGAGTAAACATTCTTCACACACGTATCAAAGGCTTTCTCATTTTTATCAGAAGGAGTATGGTTAGCTGCTAAAAATGTTTGTCCAAAGATGGGTTTGACAGCCAAGTCACTGTGGGGGTCTGAGCTAGGATTTGAAAAACAAATATGTGTCTGATGAATCTTATATAATTTATCAGACTTTTTGGGGGCAGGTGTCTGACTACCAGACAAACTGGTGGCTATAAAGAAAGCTGCAGGTTGTGGAAAATACACCTGCGATAAGTCATAATGTCTTTGCTAAGATTTTTGTATTTTTTGAACCATAAACAATAATTCCTTCATTCTGGAAAAAACATCAGAAAAGGATAACTCTTAAGGAGGCGAATCTAAAGATAAACTTTCCTCAGAGTCATATTTCCCCCCTCCTCTGTAGTAGGAACTTGAGAAATACAATCTGCATCCAATTCCTGTCCTTCAGACTAAGAGTCAGAATCTGAGAGGGTGGAAACTCTTTTTCTTTCTAAATTCAGGGAAAACTCAGGATGTAAAGACAAAAAGTCTCGAGACAAAACCTTTGAAAAAACTAATTCATTTTTCCCTGTCTACTACATGTGATGCAGAAAAACAAAAATGTCTAATCTCTTCCAGAGAAATCAAGTGCCTTGGAGTGGCTTTGTGGTAGAGCATCATCCATTCCCTCCTCCAATACCGACACATGTGTTTCTTCCTTCCCTGAAGAGGACAGCCTCAGAGGACATGTTTGCCTCTTGGTCTGTAGTGTATTTTCAAGGTGCAACACTAGAAGGACCAAAAAAAAGCCAAGAGTGCCCCAAGGTACCTAAAATGTCCACAGCCAAGTTACTCATTTGCGACTGGGGTGAAGAAGAAGCAATCTTCAAGACAAAATACTCCCACATAACATTCTTTTTGTAGCATGGGAATGGAAGAACTGAAAAACCATATCTCTACTGGAAAAAACAAGTAACAAGTAGATGGAGAAGCCATGGAAAGTTGGTGGTATAACCTGCCTGGAAAAATTAAGTTTTGAGGTAAATGTCTTAATGACAACCCCCAAAACCACTAGTCCTAGCCCTCAGCTATATTTTTGTCATAAAAGTAAAACTCTTTCTCTCAAAAAATGGTATCTGCAAAGGGAACCCTGACTAAAAATATACATTTTTAAATATAATTTTCTAGTGACAGCCACTAAAAACACCATTCCTAGCATTTAGCAATGCTTTTTGACAGAAAAAAAATATTTACTTCACAAAAATGATAAAGTATAAGGTATTCCCCAACAGGGTACTTACCTGCCCAGCCTTGGAGAGGTGCTGGCTGACTGTCAGTCACTCAATCACTAGAAGCCCACATGAAAAAGTACACTTCGGTGGCAAGAAAGTTCTAAAGATTTGTTACTCTAACCAATGATTTTATATTACTCTTCCCAAACTAGTTCAGTGGTTAGGACATGTGGAAGGTGCTCTTAAACTTTAGAAACTGGATGGTTGTTATATCATGGGCAGGTTATAACTGATATAACAGCACACTTCTCTACACTAATTGTCAGAATGCTGTTACTGTTACTGTATTTGACCTTGGACACTTGACTGATCACTGTACACTTCACAAAGCTTTGCAGCCAAGAAATAAGTAGTCCAATATGTGGTACAGTGCATTATGGTTATTAGCTGTGCATAAGCAGCTTTCTATAGGCTAGCATTTGAGTCCCTTAGCTTTGACTTGTCTGGCATAGACATCACACTGCCTGAAGCCATAGAGCACATCAGAGAGTGACTGCGAACATATGTGGATCTCCCCAGTTGACTGTGGAGAGAGCTCATTACTACTAGAACAGCTGACTAGTTGGGTAGTTGTTGCATAATCTCCCAAACTGTGTACTAGTTCAATAAATGTTCATTTGCACTCAGCATATGTACCTCACAGTGAGTTGAACAGCTGGGATGTGTAGTAGAGTCAGCTAAAATATGCAATGACAACTCACACTAGTTAACTGAGAATAAAAGAACTAACTGAAACAAGTTTTGGAGTATTTAAAACAGCAAGTAACAAGCTCTTCAAGAACATATACTGGATATAGCATAAAATGTATTTCCAACTTAAGGTAGGTCCATTGATCTCAGTGGTTGCATATTCGTCATTAATCTTACTTTAACCAAAAATATGTAGCATTTTATATCTTTTGTCTATCTTGTCTTGATGCCCTGTACTATACTAATGTCTCCATGGAACTGTAGGTAGCCATTACAAAATGTTATTTTATTCAACCCAAAACATCCTGATGGAAAATGATATATTGGCATAACTGTCTTATAGCCGAGGGGGGGGGGGGTCCTTTTCTATAAAGCAACTGGAGTCCATAGAAAGTGAGTCTATCTTGCTGTACCCTCATATGCCTAAGTCTGTTTGCATTTACATAGAATGATAGTACTCTATTTTTGAGAAACTCTGGACAGTGTATCTGAAGAATGTTTCTAGTACCCTTCACTGTTTTGTTTTTATTTTTCTTTGCCGTGTTTTAAACATAATGCAATATGTAATTTCTTCTGTTGCTGCATAGTTAAATTAGATTTGTTTTTGAAAAAAATAAATAAATAAAATGTGAATCACTTAGCTCCTCAAATCAGTCTGTTTCTGTCTTGTATACTAGGTTTCTTCACTCTGAGATTGCAAAGTAAAATTGCCATTATTTCTGAAAGGCTAAGTAGGTTCATGGCCAAAGTCTAGGGAAAGAAAGCAGATGCAAGTTACATTAAGCAGTTAAAGAGCTGTGAATTCCTACAGACTCAATAAACTAATGATCCCAATGGGTGAGGAAGACTGATGTATGGATTTCTCTTTGGCGACAAACCTTACAATGTGATAGGAAAGATATACACCATCCAAGGAGATGAAACTCTATAAAAAAGTATTATGAAATATTATTCAAACCCATTGTGATGTGCACTAATGACAATGAATAGGAGAGAAATTTCACAGAAGCGAAAAAACAATAAAGTCATGTTTTATTACATGGCAGTGCATGGCTCATTTTACAGGGAGAAAAATACACTATACTGGAAACGGAAATGTTGTGTGCATGGTGCACTTGTCCTTTAACTTGGAAATTACCCAAGTAAACAAAATGAGATGGAAATGAACAGAAATAAATGAAGGGAAAGAATATCCTACTTCAGGTATATTTATTACATCCTTTACTTTTAATAATTCTAAAATATAACATCTTACAATTTTTGTGAGATGTCTGGAACTGTGACATTAAGAATTAGCATTTCTGTGAACTTTATATTTTTATTTATGGCATTTTTGGTTTGTAGTTGTGCAATGCTTGATGTTTAATTACAGATCCATTTCTCTTTTCTTGAGTATGTGACACTACAAATAGAAGGGGAGAAGACAGAAAAGAAAAGAGAAATAATCAAATTTCCATATTCTACTGTTTATTACAATGTATGCCTTTCCTTGGGAGAAAAATGAATTCTTTATTCTAGAAATCCTTTTTATACATGTTCCTTTAGTTGCTAAAAGTCATTCTCCCACACTTAATTCTAATACATATATATTTATTGAAGATAAAAATATTTTACATTGTACATTATATTTTAAAAAGAGATCTAAGAAAGAAAAAAAAAACTTTATTTGCTTATATAATTTTATTTCTTCTTTTTGCATTATCTGTTTTCTCCTTTATTATCCCCTTATTGTGTTTAATCATTCCTAATTTTTTGTAAGTTGTTTATTAAAGGAAAACTCTACCATAGAACTCAAAAACATGTTTCTTCACTGTAGCTTTATTTTCTGAGCTATTTAATGCCTCAAAATAACTCCAAGTGCCTCTTTTACAATTTTAATGTTTTTCCCTCAAAATGGTGAATGATGGGGATTACCTTGGTAATGTGATCTTGTTTTCTTGCTTTCATTCCTTCTTCTCAGAACTCATTTCAAGTCCTTTATATGTGACTCATGCTTGACATAAGGAACTAGTTTTGCTTTCTCATGCCATTAAGATAAAATGGCAGGAATGTGGAGCACTGTCATCCAAACACACCTTCTGTAACAGAGCTACTTCTATGTTTCCCTGACTGAGCCTCATTTATGTGTTTGTCAGAGCTTATTCTATGCTATAAATAGCTGTTAGCTACTTCAAGCAAAAGAAAGTAAGTAAATAGGCTTTTGTAAAGGGATTCTTTTGTAGTTTTAAAAGAATTTACTGACCTTCCCCCACACACTCATGCTGAGGTGTGAAAACACTCACTACGGTAAATGATCCTTGTTGTACTTGTTGTACATTTACAGGTGACAAGTAGTAGAACTCCAAATTAAGTGTGTCTGCTACTCCCCAATGTCTTTATTAGGAAGTTTTCTCTCTCTCTTGAATGATACAGAATTAAAATGTGCTTTACTCGTTCCTTAATTATTTCTGTCAGTTCACCATCCTTTTTTATATTTCATATTTATTTATACTTTGGTAACCAGGAAAGTGAACTGGTCTCAGGATCCTTTTCAGCCAGTCAGTGATATGAATTGCAGATGAGTTTGAAGTGCTATGTACAAACATAGCCTGGATCATCAAGGTGCCAATTTTATATTTGTGGGTATTGACAAAGTATTGGGTGAAAATTTGTCTGGCTTTGGTAAACATAAAGTTTTGGATCAAAAAGAAAGATTATGGATTGTTAATTTCAGGGGCTCTGTTTAAACCGGGACTTAATGAACATGTTTAATTTTCAGTGTTTTTTTTTTACTGCAGGGTGTTCTGTTCCTTTAAATTTGAATTCTGGTGTTCTTCCTTGTTCATTTTGCATTTAAGCATCATCATTGTGTTCCCTGTCACACACTGATGACGCCAATGAGGTGAAATCGGTCTGCTGTTTTGTTTCTCTCTTCAGCAGTAATGAATAGTGCTTTTTTAAAGTTTGTTTGATGCCTGCTGGTCTAAAGTGTAACAATTTGGTATAAGGATGTTATTTTTATGTATTTAGTGCACTGGTGAATTTAAAACTAGGAAGTTTTGAAGGAAGCTTCTGGATACATTATTTCATGCTGTATTAAGTACTCTAAAGACTGTTTACATTTATTTTTTGTTTGATAACAGTTAACATATTTGTAATGGAAATTGACTGTCTTTGCATTGTGCTGCACTACAATGGACTTTAGAGATATTTATAGAAGTGCTGAATTCATCTTTTTGTTGTTAGTGTTTATATATATATATATATATATATATATATATATAGCTATATATAAGTACATGTGTACAAAAACACACCTGTGTGTGTGTGTGTGTGTGTGTGTGTGTGTGTGTGTGTGTGTGTGTGTGCGCGCGCGAAAGTGAGTGAGTGTGTGTGTGCATGTAAAATGGAGAGCTAGATTATATGTCTGTGTGTGTACTTCATGTCCTTTAAAGACAAGCAAATTAAAATGGAAATTTTGTGTAACTGTATATGTATGTCTACACACATACACACACACACATACACACACACATATATATATATATATATATATATATATATATATATATATATATATATATATGGGTCTGCTGAAAATGAACGAAAATCCACTTGTTCGAAAATGAACAGTGGATTCTCGGTTACGCAAAAGTGCACTTCTGTGAAGAACGGTTCAATGAACCATTAAGGAACACAGGTACCAAAGCACACTACAGTAGGAAAAGGGAATTTATGTGTTTCCCCACTGTAGTGCGATCTCTGAGTTGGTATATTTAAGTAGGGGGGCTTGCCCCCCTGCAAAAACAATGTTACTGTGTTCTTTATTGGTTCATTGAACTGATGTTCACAGAAGTGCACTTTCGCGTAACCGTTGGTCTACTGTATATATTCGAATATATATATATATATATATATATATATATATATATATATATATATGTGTATGTGTATATGAGTGAATGTATAAAAATGCATGTAGAATAATATATGTAGGATGAAGTACTTTGTTTAAATGCACGTCTGTGTGTGTGTGTGTGTGTGTGTGTGTGTGTGTGTGTGTGTGTGTGTGTGTGTGTGTGTGTGTGTGTGTGTGTGCATGCACACATGCATTTAAATGCAGTTAAGTACTTGTGATTTCCTTTTATTAATGTTTTAATGCAACAGCACATAGTAAAAGTATGTTAAAGTAAATTCCGCTGTATATTATGGTTGCCATCAGTGGTCACATTTCCTTTGTAAATTACAAAATGCTCATGCACTCTAACAATGTAAGGACTGACTCAAAGTCAGTGGGAATCTCTTACCATGGATCTGCGTGTACCAGATATGCATCCCCTCTGGAAGGATGTCACAAAAAAACATAAAAGACCATTTTATAAATAGTATCAATGCACCTAGTTAATAGGGTTGCCACTTGTCTCTCTTTTTGCAGTTCTGTCCTGTGTGTGTGTGTGTGTGTGTGTGTGTGTGTGTGTGTGTGTGTGTGTGTGTGTGTGGGGGGCTTGAAAATAGTAAATGTGTTTATACTTTGCAATAAAAAATTCTGACTTTTCTCTAAATATCACCGAAATCTTTGTTATTACATTTATGTTATCTTAACATATAAACTATTATAAATAACCAACAATTAAAGCTTAGCATTTCAATACTGTGTTGCCGCTTATGTAAATTTGTCAGAAGAAATGACAACTGCTTTTAAACCCCTGACTGTTCTAATTGCTTTGTTTTGCTATGAAAACTGTGGAAAACAGTTCCTCAGCTTTCTGTTTTTTTCATATCAATTGCTGTGTTCCTGACATTAGCAGGATTAATTGCCCATCTAAGATTGACAGCAGTGCTTGACAGGGTAAACTACAGATTTATCTGTGCCTATGCTATGTCTTGCAGGTGGAAATGAATTCCTCTGCAAAGTATGTGAGAAGTTAAGCTTAAAAAAGTAGGTTGGCCTTCACTTCCTTTAATTCTAATCTAAGAAAATAAAAGTTTTACAAAGTACAAGCAGGTTTCTGGCACCTACACAATACTGGAGCCATATTGTTGGGAAAAAAGAAACTTAAGGATTGAATTAAAGTGTAGGAAATGGTGGAGTTTTCCTTTAATGTTAAAACTTTCAGCTTTGATTTGGCCTTTTCTTCCATTTTCAAACACTACCCTTTTAATTTGCATAGTAAGCACACAGGAAAGAAAAGAAAAGTTATTTAAGTTTCATTCTTTATGATTCTGCCTTTTACTATGATCCTGTGTTAATTATATCTGTTATTCTATATTATAGTTTTGAGAGCAACATTCAAATATCTATACTCTTATACATTAAGGTCTGACTGAAAGATATTTGGATGGATGAGTAGCTGTGTGTGTGTGTGGGGGGGGACCGATGTTTGTCTTTGTCCTCTGGCTTTCATACCACTCTTAAACCATTCCTGCTTGATCTTACCACAGGTTTATTGAGTTTGTTTGTGCAATCTTACTTTAAATTTGGAAACTTGAATTTTTTTAAGTCACAAGAACATGGAAACAATACTATGGAAGTGACCACAAGGACCATAAGATGCTTCCACTATGAGTAGATGAATGCAAATTTATTGAGTCTCAACTCCCTGAAATTTGACCAACTGAAAGGAACTACATGAAAACACTTTCAGTGTTTTGCGCAGGAGAGCAAACCCCTTTCAATCTCTTGTAATGGGCAGTATCCTCACCCCCCCACTAAATTATATATTCAACTCCACAGTCTCACTAAAAGAGGGAGGAAGGGGATACACCTGGACATGATACTTAATGCCTGCACAATTCCCTGACAATGCTTTTCAGTGGGAATGCCAGCATTGTTTGGAAATTGATTTTCAGGGAGTTGAGGCTTGAGGAAGTTCTGTCCATCGAGCAGTAGTGTTACCCCATAAGATATCTAACCATATACAACTTTAAGAAGACATACTTAAAAGGTTTTGCCAACCTTTTCGAATGCTTAAATACTGCTTACCTCCTAAATCAAGCAGGGCCACATGTTATAAGCCTTGTGTAAATTCTGTCTGCCATCCAGTCATTTTTTTGATATTTAAAACAATGTTTTATTTTATATGTAATTTCCAGAGTAAGACCTTCCATTTTTTATGCAGTCTGTCATTTATTTCAACCATATTTATTATAATTTAATATGGAATCTAGTTTCCTCTCTTGTAGAGAAACAGACTGCAAATAATCTATAATTCTCGTCATACACCCTGGAATATTCCCTGGTTTCCTGCTGCTGACTTGTGGACAGCATTTCCATAGTTTTGTTTGTACCAGTTCTGTAATACTTAACTTAGAGCAATAATTTATTTCTTTACACTTTGTTGACTGACTTAGTCCCATTAAGCCAGCAGCCACTTTTTTCCAGTGGAAGCCCAATCTAGTAGTTGTACTGACTATGGAGAAATGTGGATAGGGAGAGGTAGAACTTCTTTTTTTTTTTGATAAATGCTGTGGGATCTTCTACAACCACCTGAGCTGCCACCAGCTTGGACACACAGGACCTTGACTTAACATCTCATCTGCAGGACATAAGAAAGACATTAGAAAAAGCAAACTTTATTACTGAAATACTGACTGTGTACAACAATGAATTCTTAACATATCACAGAGAAAAAAACAAATAAAATATTAAAAAATGTGTGTGTGTGTGCGTGTGTGTGTGTGTGTGTGTGTGTGTGTGTGTGTGTGTGTGTGTGTATATTGTGTGTATGTATATATATATATATATATATATATATATATATATATATATATATACACTTTTGCAGGAGGACAATGCCATCCTGATGTGGGGCTTTTGTCCCCACACCCCATTATCTATATACATTACAGAATATTCTGAGGCTGCACAAACTTGTCAAAAAGGCAAACGGTTTATTTTGTAAAAGTTTTCTTTTGTCTTTGAGTTGTGAAACCTCAGATTGTATTGCATCATTTATGACAAAGTAAAGTCTGACATACTGACATGCCAACAAAATGAAGAGCAAATTGCAAGTCTGATATTTTAAATATTGACATAATGGCAGCTGACAGGCTGCAGCACTCTAGATCTTGAAAGTATTTTACAGCACAAAACAAGGACTTGAAACTGTGAGGTGGGGCTACTTTTACATATCTGCATTTCATACAGAATGTTAGACATCCGAGCTTTGAGCTCTGTTCTATGGAATGTAATTAAGAATCTGCTGATTTTATGTACATGAAACATCTGCAAATTGATGTAAGATGGCTGGTTGTTGTACACATGATTTAACTCCCATAGTCTGTATAAGCATGAATGCAGAGTAAGCTAATTGGTTATTTCAGCTGGCTGACAAAGAGTATACTATATGCAGAGAAAGAGCTTTGTTAGTGTACAGTAAAAAAAAATATTAATAATGGAATAACCACTTGTATCAGGAGATTAAAAAACAAGGAAAGGGAAGCCAACTTACCAGAGTGTAGCTAATAAATAAGTAAAACAAGGAATATATAAGAATGAAAACTGGGGGAATGGTACTGTGAGGAGGAAGGCTGGGTAAAGTATTACCAAGATCTTGCAGCATGATGAAACTAGCCTTGAGAAAGAAATGCATAGGCAGTCACAAAATTATTGGCAGACACAGAACATCAGGAAAAGGGAGGGGGTGAGAATGTTTAAGAGGAGGTAAAAATTATAAATTCTAATTGGAGGTTACAGGTGAATAAAATGGATAGACACAGATAGGATAAATGAACTGATGAGAAACGGCCTGGGAAGATGAAGAAAGAGAACTCATAATACGTAGATGATATAAAACTTTCCAAACTCTGAGTTAGTGGAGTGTCTGGCTGAAGCAGATGAAAACTTGCAGTCTCTCCTTTCATAATGGAGTGATACTAAAGTAGCATAGAAAGCAATGGTACCATCCTTGCACAAAGGTGGGCTCAGCAAATAACAAGGAAGTTAGAAGCTTTTAAGTCTCAAATCCATTCTAAAGAGGATCATCAAAATGCAGGGTGTACAAGCAAGCATGTTGAGTGCCATTCCTGTGAGAAATGTGCAGCAGCATGGCTTCATAAAACAGGCAGCTTGTCATTGAAGTTATTTATCTGTTTAGTTAGCTGAACAGCGCTGAACACTGAAAGATGTATCAGCATGAGGTTACAATAGATCAAGTAAAAATCATAGTAGCTATTTACAAAGAATGTCATTGCAATATCTAATATCAAACAGCAGGCATCACAGATATAGTTAGATGAGCATACACAATATGAGATAGCACAATCAATGCTATTATTTACAAAATGTACAACTGTGCCTGGAAAGAGGTCACGGTGGTGCAGCAGTTAGCATTGTCACCTCACAGCAAGTCAGCAAGAGGTTCTTATGTTTGATTCTCGGCTGGAGTGCCTTCTGTGTGGAGTCTGCATGTCCTCCCCGCGGTCGAGTGACATTTAAAGACATGCAAGTAGGTGTGTGCATGAATGGGTGTGCCTTCTTTGTAGGCTGGGCATCGGGCTGGCAGCTCTGCACCATAAAAATTTACTGCCAATCATTAGTGGACCGGAGTTCCGCTGTGGTAACCCCTAACCAGGGAAAGCCAAAAGACAAACAACAACAACAACTGTGCCTGGAAACAGTCCCACTGTGTGACTTAAACAATTACCCAGTCTTGCACAATCAAGCAAGAAAAGCAGTTAGAAGGATTAATGCTATTTATTAGCACAACAGATAAGCCATCACCTTTGCTAACCTCAGACTCCTCTGGAGAAAAGTAAATCAGCTAACTGGCTAAAACAAAGGAATATAATCCCAATACAGATGGATTACCACTGTCTTCTGTCTTTTATAAGTTGTTGTGTCTTTCGGCTTTTAGGGATCGTCACAGTGGAACTCCGGTCCGCTAATAATTGGCAGTAGATTTTACATGCCAAGTTGCCAGCCCTGACACACAACCTTCAATGAAGGTATGCCCATTCATGCATGTCTCCACACAGAAGACACTTTAGCTGAGAATCGAACAGGACAATGTCTTACTGTGAGGCGACAATGCTACCGCAGCAAATTCAGTAATATTGGCACTACTCGCCCTCCACCTAACACCCCATACACCCACAACTAAATACCATATCTACCACTATTTTACTTTAAAAACTATCTTCCAAAAATGTATTGTAACATTATTAAAATCTCTCTTCAATGACAGACCACGAGGCTGTGCTAGCTTTTCCCCTTGGTTTCTCAAAAAGTATAAATATCCCAAGACAACCACTGCATATTCAACCTCTCCCTTCTGCAACAACCTTTACCTTGACAGCTGTTGAAATGCAGTTGTCATTAAAAAATATTAGGTCTACTAAAGCAGCCCATCATTTTTGATTAGCTTCTGAAACTATGGACAATTACAAATCTTTCTTTCATAAACTACAGTAGGAATCTGATAAAAAATATTCAACATTGCTTTGAACTTATTCATAATGGCACTACAGACACTGACTCAGTTGACATCGAAACATACTTTCAAATAAGTTCAATGCAAATTTTACTCTACGGATCTCTAGGACCCTCCTCCCATCATAACCAAAGAACATGTCAACCTCTTAACAGAATAAATCTAAACAAAGCCTAAAATAACTGGGATGCAAAAGCCACAAAATATGGACAGATTTTAAATATTGCTCTTATAAACTTAAAAATTACAAGAATAACAGGATTTGTGTTAGCTTACATTTTCTGAAGGATATGAAGTCTGAAACACAAATGAATGTCATTATTTAGTGACTTCACTACTCAGTGATTTGGCAGAAAACCAAACAAAATGAGCCAAAAATCTGGACATTTGTGCAAAGGTCAGACAGTTCAGGAGTATGGCTAAGACTAATAAATAAAATATTCTCCATGAAACCTGATAATATACCAGACTGTTTAACAAACAGCTCTAAAGAAATGTGGCAGAACTCCTTAAACTGTTCAACCTGAGTTTAGTCACTGGCTTTGTCCCTGAGGTTTGACACAACAAGAGTGATGCCACTCCACAAGGGTGGCCCCAACTCTGATCCCAAGAATTATAAGCCCATCAATCTGATGAGTTTGATTTGCAACATATGGCTGACCTAATAAATTATCTCAGACTAGACCCACACAGTTTGGTATTGTCAAGGTGAATCCTGTCCAATGAAACTGGCTGACATATTTGAAAGAGTAACACAGGCTGTTGACAATGGCCATGCTGTTGACACAGCATGCCTTGACATGGCCAAGATGTTCAACACCTTAATTCATGCTAGCATAATTAATGAGCATAATGCATCGCAAATAGATCCCTATGTGGTAAGATGGATAGAAAATTTGCTAAGCCAGAAGCATACACATTGTGGATAGCAGGTATCTCATCAGAGAGTATGAAGTTGAGAAAATGGTATCCCATAGAGCTCAATGCTAGGACCTCTTTTGTTTTGCATTCACTTTTCAGATCTCAAGTCCATGAACCAGGACCTGTGGCTAACCAAGTTTACAGATGACTGTAAACTGGGAGTCATTGTCCCCCTCTAATGTCCAAACCTTTCAGTAAGAATTTACACCAGTAAATAACTGGTGTGCTAAAAATGGGCTCAAATGTAATGCTAAAAAGTGCAATATTGTCACGTTTGGTAGACACCTCCATCCCCCTATATACACTATAGACAACATCCCACTCTAAAATGAGAATGTTATTTAGCATCTTGGAACTAGGGTTGATAATTTCCTCTCCTTTGATCTTTATGTAACAACAGTAGTCAGAAAATCCTCCTCCTTAGTGTTGCTAATTTATAAAAATCCTGTCTATTAACTAGTCCCTTTTCAGGTGTAACCTGGGAACAATGTCTGGTTAAATGACTTGCTCAAAGTCACACAGTAGGGCTGAGGGAATCAAACCCTGTATCACAGGAATTAAGGCTCACAACCTTGACTTGTGCACCAACAGTCAATTTTCAAAAGAATATCATCCAGATCTAAAGAGGTTAAATTGTCCCTTTATATTCAGCACTGATTATAACAATGATTACTTTGGGATATACCTCATTAGATATATCAAAGAAGTAGAAAGATATCAGTGGTTCCAAATTAAGAAGGTCATTGCCTTAAAAAACCTTGACCTATCAGAACTGATTGGAAGCTCTGTTTCTTTATTCAGTATTGTATACACTCCTAAGGGGAAATCATTGCCTTATCTTCTGGGCAATTAGAGAGCCAGTGATTATGGTTCTCTTGTAGCTGCACAAATCAAATAGTCCCACATATACCAGTATCACAGATTTAAATCTTCATCAGCAAATAAATAAAACATATTGGAGAGATTGGTTTGTCATGCTGAGCCTTCCCCACTTCTGGAATCTACTTCTGCTGCAAATTAAGCTGCATGATACATTATTTTCTTTCAAACAGAAACTGGATGATTGCATGAGTATTTAGGCTTGACTAGCCTAGCCGTCTTCAAAAAAGGAGGTATGTTCTAAAAGTGGATACTAACTATGTATAAATTGCTACAAGAATCAGTTGCCTTGTTTTTTACAGTGATGCTATGATCCAATTTTCCAAAACTGCAAAGCCATCTAATACCTCAAACTTCAGACCCATGTCTCTGTTAACTCATCTTGAAAAGCTTTTAGAAAGAGCAGAGTACAATCAAATCAGTTAATCTCTTGCCTGTGCTAATGCATCATCTTCTCCTCTCCTGTTATCAACATGGTTTTAGGAAACACAAACACTCAAACAGCCCTACACAGACTAACAGACATGATGCTCACTAATACAAATAAAGATTTCCTTAAGGGGCCCTATTCAGCAGTTTCAGCAAAGCTTTTGATTCAAATAACCACTCACTCCTTCTCAACTCTGTCAATCTCTAGCTTCAGCTCTTCTACATTAAACTGTTTTTTTTCCATTACATCAATAACAGATCCTTCAGTGTTAAATAAAATGTCCCCCTCTCATTACCACATCCAAACCATACAATTGTGCCACAAAGGTTCATCTTTGCTCCCATTTCTTTTAACATTTTCATCAACTCTCTTCATACTGAGTTAAACACTTCTAAAAATTATTCTATATGATGATGACATTGCCTGCTACCACTAAGCTATTTGTCACAATACTATCCTACAGAACTGCCAAAATACTCTTCTGAACTTACAATCATGGCTACCAAGTAAACAACTAACTCTGGCCTCCTAAACTAATATTCTTCAGGAGCTCTCCAAAACCGGGCAAATAATCACCACTTCACTACCCTCTAACTTACAGTTCACAACCCTTTGAAAGGGCAGCTTGTTCAAGTACCTAGGTATTCACGTTGACCCCTGTCTAAACAAGTCAATGCACATTAGCAACTTAAAGGAAAAAAAATAAATCCCACACGTTTTTGTTTCTACTTTAACACACACCTGCTTGACCCAGAAGGAATTAGCACAACATGTGAAAAATATCTTCAGCCCTAATTACAATATGCTCTACCTTTCCTTTCCTAAGCCTCCAATAAAATCCTCAGAGATCTCCAAAACTGTTCCATCAGAATCTGCAGATATATACTTCTCTCTAAAATATACTTCTCTGACCAAAACAAGAACACCACTGTCACCTTCCAAAGTGTCAAATGTCTCCTTATTAGGGAAAGGGCAGACCTGCTGCTTCTCATACTGGTTCATAAAAGACTCTTTACCAATTCCCACCTCCTACCTGGGTAGTAAACTGAACATTTGAAACAGCCTTTACCATCACTGTTCAGAATCCAACAATGCCTAAATACTTGCCAGATCCTTGAACTCCCACTTATCACACCTTCTCCATTCTTGCACATAAGCTATGAGATTCTGTTCATCCAAAACTCCATAACTCCTCATATGCTGCATTCAGAGAAAAAATAACTACCCACCTACTTAAAAGAGCTGTTTCCCTGTAATACAAATTTACCAGTAAGGCTTACTGCACCATCACATACTTATCCTTTGTAACACTAGTCATTCTGATAATAAATTTAGGAAGCAAGTGACTGCATTAAAAGTGGAAGCTCCCATATTATTCCTTTTCTTTAACTAAATGTTTATTCTTTTGTTAAAACACCTACTAGTTTCTCTCTCTTTTTTCTCTTCAGCTCCATCACTTCTACCACTCTGTCTTTACTGTCCTTGAAATCTTGTCCCCTCCCACCTACTGCTCATTTCTTCTAGCACCTTCTATTACTTCCAGCACGTCTGTGTTTATGTACATAGGCATGCTAAGTTTTGTGGTATATTTCCTGTGTGCAATTCTATAGTCAAGTTTTGAAAATTCTTCTTTACAGTATTATATGGTCTTAAATTGAAATTGGACCAGTGGGATCAGTGCTCTGCCTCAGTTAGCAAACTGTAGAAATATAAATAAATAAGTAAATAAAAATGATGTGCAGCTATTGCATTCTATATTACAAAGCTTCTCTGATTCTAAGTGCCTGTCTTAATTTATCTGTCCGTTGTGTAACTATTACTTAATTCTTACTGTTTAATGCTTTGACTACGCTATAGTACTTTGTTGTCTACTGTACCTCCTAGGCTTTTGCTGGAACAGGTCCATATTGGATCAGCCTGAATAAATAAACAAATGAAACCTTTGCTTAATTTTATATGCTGCTAGATAAAAATACAATTAAATAAAACAAAATCATGGTTCCCTTTGCCATTTGAAGTGGTCCAGCATATTACTATTGTTACACAGAATGATGCATGTGGTCATGTTGAGTTTTCTGAACAGATTATGACTACCACACACAGTTCTATGATTTTGATTACCAACATACCAATGGGTCACAAAACTGGCTAACTGCTCCCCATTTCAAGTCTTTCTTGATTACAAGCCCCTTACAATTCGACAAGGCCAGCAGTGATAGTGTGACTCTGAAGTCCATAGGCCCACAGAAATTAGTTCTAGACATCTCTCCAAACTTCCCTGTATCATTGGTTACTTAAAAGACAAAATAAACTGTCCACATTGTACCCACTGATAGCTTATTGAAATGGCATAACTGCTGGCCTATTGCCATTCTATAGGGAAAAAGGAGGGAATAAGTCACATTAAGTTTACCCTGTCCTGTGCTCTAGTTATGCTCTTTATGTTCATTGATATTTTAATAAGCAAGTAATTACAGTAATTTAAATAAGGATAAACTCTTCTCTTCATTACTGGAATCACATCTGGGGTAGGTATATGTCTGTGTGTTCTAACCCTATGATCCTTGCTATGTAAGGCCCATTTTTCTGAAAGCAGAAATTAAATGCCCACTATATAGTTAGCACTAATATTTACTCTCAAGCTAGTATTGGACCCACTCTGCACCCATGGCTTCCATTCTATTAAACCCACAAATTCTATTCTAAGTTTTCCATCTCTTTCTTGTATTAGCTCAGTAACACTTCACTTGTCTTAATGCACAACGTCCTTTCTCAATATTCTGTCACATTTGTCACACAGACACAATAACACATCAGCATGTTTTCCACCTTCATACTCATACAATCCACAGTGATAGTTTACCTTTCCATTCATATTCATACAATCCACACTGATATTTCATCTCTCCCTTCCACCTAACCATCACATTCGCACTTCAAATTAGACAAGACAGAGACATTTTCAAACCTCTATCCGTCATATCTTCACTCTCAAATATTCCACCTTCCCTTTCCTGGACCATTAATCAATGCCACTTTACTGGACTACCCAATTCTCACACCCATCACCCCAAGAGAAGTCTCATCCATCATTTAGATAATTGAAAAACTCCATACCAAATTCTAGTAATCAGTCATAAGTCCCTTATCTTTGCTACAACACCCAACCCATCTGTACTCCACTTCTCCTTCCAATCCTGTCTTTCTTTTGGTCTCATTGAAGCCCACAGCATTAAAATAAAAATAGATTTAATTAATGCCTTTACCTAACAACAAAATCTAGATATCCTTGCGATAACTGAATTCTGGCTTAAATCTACTGACCCAAACCTCCGACATTGTCTTCCCTCCTATGAATTCCTTAATTACCCCAGACCTGGAAACCCTTCAGAGGAGTCCTTATTCTCTCTCAAGAATCACATAAAGCCCATCATCATTACCCAGAACAATGCTAGTTCTCACTCAAAGCAAGCTGGATTGATCTAAAACTTTTCTGCCATAACAATAAATCACTTTTTCTAGCTTCATCTAACTACCCCCACTTACCTCTCTTTTCAAATTCTCCATCCTAGTTACTATCATTCATCCCAAAAACAATAGCCTAGTAATTCTCTGTGAATTGAACTTCAAATTTCTCAGACCCCACTCATCTGACACTTACTAGGCTACCTTAGCCTAATATAACTAATTATCTAACCCAGTCTCCCAAGCAGTCCACACTTGATAATAGACATACCTTCCTCCTTCCTGAACATCTCTGTTCTCCTGCTTTCTCAGTGATGACTTTCCCTATCATTAACCAGTCCATAACATCCAATACTTAAGACTTTCAGACCTCAGTCTAATACTATCATCAAAAATTACTTCTTCTATTGGTCCAGCATTCTTTCTGAAGATTATGCTATCTACAGTGTAAGCATAATAACCAACATCCTGCTCCAGTGGGAGAATTTTTTTTTTCCTAAAATGAAAAGGCTTTTTAAACCCTCTAAAGTCTGGCTTGAATGGAAAACAGACCCATCAAAGCACACCATTGCCACTTTATAACTGTTAGAAACTTCGCAAAACAATCCATGAGAAGATATAAAGTTTCCTTACACACAAAAAATCATCTTTTTCATTCCTCTAGAAACTTCTGGAAAGAAATCAACCTTACTGATGGACAATTTAACCTAAAGGACTCTTACTCCTCTTACAATGTGGGTCAAACAGACTCACCCCCACTGACTGTCTCCATTAATTTTCAAAGCATCCTACTCCCAGTCCCCCTTTCCCTCAACTCCCACCTCCCACCCTTCATCTTACCCATCTACAAAAATGTATAGAAAATCTAGTTTGCAACGTTCCAATTGACTCTTCACCAGGCTCAGAAACTTGCTAACTTGGTTTCTGTTTCACTGCAGGGAATACCTGATCCACTCCTTTTACACATACCTATAACCTGTATTTGATAAAAAAAACTATCATGCCATCCTTCTGGAAAACATCCATAATAAAATCACTTTGAAAACAATCAGTACCACCATTACTCCCCAAAACAATATGGTTTCTGGCCTAGCTGTAGTACAATGACCATCATCTGGCCACTCTCAGATGACATCCTATGAAACACAGACAAAGGTAACATTATTGGAGCCACTTTCATTTATATTACTAAAGTTTTTTTGATATTACTAAAGCTTTTGACCTAATTGACCATCTTCTCCTCTTAAATGCAGAAATTGGGGTTAGCAATGATTCCCTACCCTGTTTCAATTACTTTCTAGAAAAAAGGCTCATTAAAGTCAAAACGTTGTCAGCCCTACTACTAAAAGAAGTTCCACAAGGCTCTATCCTCTTCCTATTTTATTCTCTATCTTCATAAACAATTTGCCATATGTCTTACCCCTACCTTCTTCTCATCCTGTATGCTGCTGACATGGTTATTTATAGGATTAATTCCTCCCACTCTGAAGGCCAATTCCAAATACAATCTGTCCTGCATTAACTTCAGCATTGGTTAACTCAACACATCTGCTCCCTAAACCCAACAAAAAAACTAATGGGTCTATGTCAAAAGACTGAAAGGACAAGTCATCAAAACCCATACAGTCAAGACCATGTGATCGTCAATTCAGTCCATTGAAAAAAATTCAAAGCCAAACAACACCTGCATTCAACAAAAACAATGCTTTTGCAGGGAAACTAGACCCCCATACCTCTCACACCTAAGTTTCCTGATTCCTACTGCAACGCGATCTCACTCAGAACGATACCTCTCAACTGTCCAGATTTTCTCAGAATGTCCAGATTTTTGCATCATATTTTTGCTCTGTTCCTCATAAAAGTTTGGTTTTCTGGCATATCACTGTCAAATCATTGAGGATTGAAGTCAGAAAATAAGAGTTGTTTGGGTTACAGACTTCATACTCTTCAGAAAATTCATGCTAATACAAAATCTGTTATTCTATCAACTTATCTTTGTAAGAGCAATATTTAACAAATGTCCCTATTTTAGAACTTTTGTCACCCGTTGTATATAGATTTGTCCAGATTTCTTGGTCTTAGAGATTGAGCGGTATGGTCAGAATGGTTCAGACTTAATTTTCAATCATAAGGTCTCAACTATATGGGTTTCAATGATTTGTTCATTCGATCTTTTGACATAGACCCAAATCAAATCTGTGCTTTTCAGGACGTCCAAGAACTTGTCCAAATGCTCAACAAACTTTCGCATTTCTGACTTAATACTGACATTGAAACCACAACCTCACTTAAAAGCCTAGGATTCTGGCTTTATCAGTCTCTTAACATTCATATCTGTATGGATAAAATCAGCTCAAAAGTCAACTTGCTGCTATTCTTCGCCAAAAAAAATCTCTCATATTCTGTCCCATATTGCTAGATCAGCTATAGGTAAAGGTATTCATCAGTCCATGTCAGAATATGCACCCTTCACCGTGTACAGCTGTATACACAGGTAACTTCATTAACTACAGACCATCTCTATCTTTATATGCAGAATCAGTGATTTCCCCCAAAGCACCACTGCTTCAAACCTTTAAAAAACTTAACAGCTCCCCATTATACAAGGACCAGAGCTCCTTCTGGAGGATCAACCATTCTAGTTACTTCACCTTCAGGCCTTCACCCCTCTGTCAGCCAAACTACCTGAGAAAATCTCTTCATGCAATCTTTGGCAACCTATTTCAAAATGCTCCATCATGCTCCAAGGCTAGGTACTCACTCAAAACAACCAGACATACCTTCTCATAGCTGTTCTCTACCTCTGGCAATGCATTCCTCAACCTGCCAAAGAGAAATAATTTGTCTATATTTAGAAAGTATCCAATTATCGACCTTCAATAACGAGCCAAATGCTTCTGTCCTCCAAAAAACTACATATCACCTAAATTTTTCAATCCAACTCGGCCTCTTTCACTCCATCCTTGCCAGTAAACTATACATGCCTATATATTTTTTCTCCCTTTTTATTCCTTATCTTTCTGCTTCTGCTCACTCTTTTCCTTCCCTTTTATCTTGTTCTGCACATTTATTTCCCTTAACTGCATGTTCTTTTTTTGTACCTCATCATACACTGTATTACTTTATATCCATCCATCCACAACACCTTTTTCCCATTTTTGCACATGAGGTCGGGGTGTCATTTCAACAATGGCAATCCTCTAGAGCCAAGGTTTACACCACCGGGTGGCTAGCACTGCTGCAGTAGTTCATCCACACCATGCACTCACACACTCACACCTATAGCCAGTGGCCAATTTAGAGTGTCCAATCCACATACTGCATGTCTTTGGAGTGTGGGAGGAAACTGGACCACCTGGAGGAAACCTACATGAGCACAGGGAGGGCATGCAGACTCCACACAGAAGACATCCCAATCAGGAATTGAACCAAGGAACCTCTTGTTGTTTGGTGACAATGCTGCACTACTGTGCCACCCATGCTGTAATGTACATATACATACACTGTGTATTACCTCACTGTTTAAAATCTGTGAAATTGCTTTCACCTGGGCTGGGCATGAAAATGATCATTTTTGATCAGTGCTCTACTCCAGTAAACAAAATAAAAATAAAATAAACATAACATACATAAAATGAGACTATCAATTTCAGTTTCTGTAAAAGATATGGTGAGATGATATTTTAAGTTTACATGACTGTTAGTACAATATGGAATAGTTACACTGAATCCACTGATCATAGCAGGACAAGTAATAAATAGTAGTAGTACTTTAGTATTCATTTATACCATGCCTTCAGAAAAATGAATTAAGTTTTACAGCTGTTGGAAAACAGTTTGTGTTTTTACATTGTCAGTGAAGGTGCTTATAAGGGATCAGGATAAACGCAAATATGAGACCATATTGCTGCAGTAAATACAATTAACATGATTAATGAGGTCATGAAAGATCCTGAAAATGTATTGATTTCTAGGATGTTTGAAGTACCGAAAACAACTAACTGCTTATTTCCATGAGCTAAAGTTTCAATAAAAACATAAACAAGACACTTAGAGTTATGTCAGCAAAGACCCTGGCTGGGCAGATAAACAAGGTTACAGCTGCATCACTCTGCAAAAACAAGCAGCTCTAGCATGTTACACTGAAGATGTTTTTGTTAACTTTAAAGCTTCTCAAAACAGAATTCTTTTGCCACTTGGAAACAGAACAATGTCTGTGTAAGACAGCAACCAGAGCACATGACTTACGATCAGAAAACATATGACACCCCCAAGTTCAAATCCTGATAGGGTCTAGAAAGTTCTTTCTTTGAATACTTTAAATGTACTAAGATCTAAAAAGTAGCTTCAAAGCAAGTTCCCACTGACTATAAAAAAATGTGAGCTGGGTAGCTTTAGAAAAATAAACAATATAAGGTAATCAGGTATTTACTTTATTATAGATCTAGCAACCAAGATAAAATATTGTGAGAGCACCACAAAAAATACAAAAGAAAAAATAACTTTATAAAATTAATACGCTTATTTTTTGCTTCTGCATTTTTGGTGGTGCTCTCAATCTTTTATTTTTGGTTATTTGTTCTAGTTCAACATAGAATCAAAGTTATTTTTTATTAGACATCAATAATCAGAGCAGTACAGAACTAAGTTTGGAAGGTAATGATAGAAAAAAGGAGTTTCAGATTTATGATTAACTGTGTGATGGTTATCCAACTATTTTAGTACTTACCTTCCTATGTCATGTATTAACTACTTATGACATGTGTTACCCACCTATGATGTAACCTAACTGCAACCTATGTTACCCACCAATGAGCTATGTTCCCTATCTATGACATATGTTACCTACCTATGACAAGTTAACTACATGTGAGAGGTACTAATTGGATTTGCATCATTGCTGCATTATTAGTTATGTGTGATCTGTCAAAATAAATTTCAGGACAGTTTGTACTTGTATAATTAACAGTATAACCTAAACAAAATGTCTTACTTGGAAAAAAGTTCAAGTTGTCTTCAGCGTAAGAAGATGCTCAAGATGATCCCACCTCTCACACAACATTACAAATCCCAAAGCACATTTACACTCATACACACACATACACATACACACATGCACACATGCACACACACAGAAGTGGATAGGCACATCAACATAAAACATCAGCCTGACAAGATGGACTTGAGCCAAACATTGACACAACATGCAGTGGAAAAATATGAAGGGCAGGCTATCTCACAACTTTAAAAAATGCCAGTTCCTCATACACATGTTTAGGGAGTTTAACTCCCCTCTGCAGAACAGCATAGTAAGCATACAGTTTTACTGAAGTAGGTAAGAAATTTCATGTTTCAAGGTGCTGACACTAACAATATTGAAACAAATTGAAAGAGGGCAGTGAAACTTGAACCAAAGTTGACAATGAACTCTTGACGTGTAGAACAACTGATGGTTTTCCTTTGCCCACTGCTAACCAAACAGGCATACTTTCAGGGGATATATTTTCATAATCTAGAAGGCACAAAGCACTGGCACTAATAATCTCTATGAAACACAGACTGCTTGCGTGCACAGACTGCTTGCATTTCAATGGACTTCTGTTGTGTGACTGGAAATACTCCCAAAGGATTACTGTCCCAACTGCAAATGCAGAATTCTGAGTTCTGTTTATGAAATACAATTATAATTATCAAAAAAGAGAAAACATTTATACAAAAGAAAAGATCTTCACTTTTTCCCTTAGAACTGCTCTATCTCTCAATTTAAACACCATATTCTCATTCTAAGGCCCTTCACTGGTCCAATTAAGTAATCCTACAAGTTAGCACTATTAAACCATAAGCACTACTTACTCTTATACTCTCTACGATTATCCTGTCCTCTATTGGTCCGTCTTAAATTCAGTTTCCCTATATTACTCTAGCATGTCCAAAGGTCAGTCAATGGTTTCCTCTCCAGTCCAGCTGGTGAATCTGGGAATTTTGAGGCAATGTTACAACTGTCTCATGTACACGGACAACCCTCTCCTCCTCCAAACAGGTTCAAATATATGTGAGAGATGCAACTATTTAGCCAAACTGGAGGCTGAGCTCTCTCATCTCAAAATTGATGTAACCAGTCAGGAGGAGAAGGTAACCTCACACAACACAATTCCAGTATCACATAGTCCCACCACATCAGCGACCCAAACACATAAATACACAAAAGCATACTCGGGGGCTCTAAATAAAAATCTACCTAAGCAACAGAGACCTCCAAAGCAGACATCCAAGCAAACGCTACCTCAAAACAAAACACGCACAACACATAGCCCACAAAGTCAGTGTGCCAAGCAGCCACAGCCCTTAAGGCTGAATAACACACCTGATACTCTTGTAATAGGTGACTCTATTGTCAGACACACTGATGTCCCGCTCACCAGGCTGAATAAAGAGAAGGTCACGGTGAGCTGCCTGTCGGGTGCTAGGATCCGCCACATAATGCAAGCACTCAGGTCACTCCAAAGCAAATACAAATATGACTCAGTCATTGTACATGCTGGTGTGAATGACCTGAGATGTACCTCCCTGGACTACATGAAAAGAGACATAGAGGAGCTCTCTGATCATGTAGCCCAGGCTGATATGACCCTGACCTTGAGCAGCATCTTACCCTCACCTAGAATGATGCCACAGTACAAAGACAAAATGATCGATTTTAACAATTGGCTAAAATTTTGGTGTCATTCAAAGGGGATCCAGTGTCTGTCAGCCTGAGATGACATGCTTGACAAGCCACGTTGCTTCACTAGGGACGGCTTGCACCTGTCACCACTGGGCTTTCGGATATTGGCAAAGGCTCTTGTCACCCCCATAGTGCCTTTTTTAGGCAAGGCTCAAAAGTCAAACCCACCCCCATAGACAGCACAAGGAACAAGAAACTAAGGGTAATGCTGCTTAACACCAGAAGTCTTAACCTCAAGATGCATGCACTCAAAGCTCTCCTCAGTATGGAGAACATCGATATCTGTGCAGTGACAGAAACCTGGTTCAAGGCTCCAGAGAGCACCCCAGCACTACCAGGCTATACCTCATATCATGCTTTTTGGCCCCAAAACCCGGACCGAACCACAAAAGGAGGGGGAGTTTCCATATTTATCAAGGATATCCATACCTCCAGGTTAGTGGCATTGCACAAAGTATCGGAGACCATCCATGTGCAACTAACAGTGGGCAAGACTGCTTTTCAGTTTATAGCATCCTACAGACCACCCTCTCAAAGTCAGGAATCCCACTCGGCTTTCCTGAAAACATTGGAGAACACGAAGATCTCTCCGAACACCATTATATTGGGCGACTTCAACTACCCAAACATTGACTGGGAGCACTACTCAAGCCCCAGCACCTTAGCCCAAAGGTTCCTGGAAATTATAAACTCAAATGCTATGGAACAACTAGTCACCACTCCCACAAGAGGGGACAACATACTAAACCTGATAATTACCAACATGGGGACTCTATGCTCCACACCAGAAGTATATCCCTCATTGGTAAGATCAGACCATAAATTAATTTCACTGGATGTCCACATCCCGACCCCACCCCCAGCCCAGAAAACCACAGTGAAAAACTTCTTGAAAGCGAACTTCTCACTTCTCAAAACCAAAGTGGAATCCTTCAAGGCCCCAGGGCCAGTGGAAACTATGGCCCAAACTGCAGAATCCTATATAAACGCATTCTACAGACATCTCCAGAAATGCATGGATCATGCTATCCCAAACAAAACCAAGACCCAATCATCCAAAGGCAGGCGTCCAGTCTGGTGGACCTCTGCCATAAATAAACTGTACAACAGAAGGAGGAAGCCACTACATGATAGAGCAAAATCCCTAATAGGGAAGGCATCTCTGATCAGTACTAGCAAAAAATTACGATCCCTCATAAAATTCTCCAAGGCCAGCTTCGAGAGAAAAATTGCACAGGACACCAAAGACAATCATAAGGCTTTTTTCAGTTATGCTAGGAACCTGGGATGCAACTCCCAGACTTCTTCTGAGTTGATTCTAAATGACAAAAAATACACTGAACCCACAAACATCACCAATATCCTGGCAGACAGGTTCAGTGCAAACTTCTCCACCCCCCCAAAAGAGCAAGTATCTATCTTGGCAGAGGGCTGCCTCCCAAACATCTCTGATGCTCAGGTGAAGGCTGCCCTCTCCAAAGCAAAAAGCACTGCTTCCATGGGACCAGATGGCATCCCAGGTTGAGTCCTACATGAACTCCAAGAGGAACTAATCCCTCAAATAAAACAGCTATACAGTCTCTGCCTCACTACAGGATATGTGCCCACAGAATGGCGTACAGCAACAGTGATCCCACTCCACAAAGGTGGAGCCTCTACGGACCCTGGAAACTATCGCCCCATAAGCCTGACTAGCTTAGTCTGCAAGGCTATGGAGAGGATCATCATGGAGCTCATAAACAAAGACATTGGGGACCTACAGACACTAGATCCTACCCAGTTCGGCTTTGTCAAGGGCAGATCCTGCCTTTTGAACCTGGTTGACTTCTTTGAAACAGTCACCAAAGCCACAGATGAAGGGAAGGTAGTCCACACAGCCTATCTGGACCTTGCAAAGGCATTTGACACAATACCCCACTCGGGCATCATAGATAAGCTATCCAGCTTAAATATAAACCCCTATGTCACAAGATGGGTCGCAAACTGGCTCAAAGACAGAACCCACAGAGTGAGAGTTGCTGGAGCCATGTCAGACTCGAAATCGGTCACAAGTGGCATCCCACAGGGTTCTGTCCTGGGACCACTCTTGTTCAGTATATACTTTTCCGAGGTACAGGCAAACGTGGGAGGACTATGGCTCACCAAGTTCGCAGATGACTGCAAACTGGGCGCCATAATTGACTCTCCAGCTGACACAAACATCCTTCAAAAAGGTCTCACAGAGACAGATAACTGGTGCCAGCACCATGGTTTAAAGCTAAATGACAAAAAATGTATAGTCATACCCTTTGGCAAAAACAATGTGCCCACAAATTACCACATAGGCGGAAACCCATTAAGTACAGAGAAAGTTATTAGGGACCTGGGCCCCAAGTTGATAGCAATCTCTCCTTTGAAAACCACATTGCCAAAGTGGTTAGAAAGACCTTCTACATAGCCCACCTAATCATGAAGGGTTTCACATCTAGATCAGGAGAAGTAATCATGCCCCTTTATTCATCCATCTTCAGGCCCATCATAGAATAAAATGCCCCTTTTGGGATGTACCTTACCCGACACCTGCAGCAATTAGAAAGACCCCAAAAGTATCTCACCAAGAGGATCAAGGGTCTCAAACAGATGCCATATGCTGCTCGGTTAAAAAAACTCCAGCTCTACTCAGTTGCATACCGCCTACTTCAAGGCGATCTATGCCTGACATACAAAGCTGTGTCAAATCCAGAATTAATGGACATGCTCCACCTCAGTAAATCTAAATCCCTTAGAGCCACACACTCGAGGGACTTGAACCTCAGCACAGAAGTAAATAGAACTTGCTGGAGGGACAGGTTCATAACCCAGAGGCTCCCTTCGCTCTGGAATAGAATTCCAGTTCATGTGAGGCAGAGCACCTCACTGAATCTCTTCAAGAAGAATCTCGATAGGTAGATGGGGGATCGTAGGTTTGTCCCAGAGATTACTCCTGTGTCACTATTAGACAGAGGCACAGTATACTCAAATCAAGGGGTGGCGTAAGCCATACAGAATCAGGCTAGGCTTATAATAGCCCCATGGCATATAGCCTAGTATGAACCTATGAACCTATGTACCTATGATCACTTTAAATTTGCACTAAAATATTAAATTATGTTGTTGTTCATGGAAATAGAGGTAGGACAAATCCTTACTGCTCACTAAATTTGATTAATCATTAATGATCCATAGGCACAAGCAATAAATGTGATGTGAGTCTATATAGCATGTACTGGGACATAAATATAAAGAGGAATGAGTTTTGGACATACATAAAGAAAGATGATAGGCCAAGGCAGATTTCAATGTTCAGAGTCCTCTTTATCAGATGAGCAAATTTTTAGCACACAGAAATATGCCAGTAAGCCATCTTGATAGTTTTATTTTATTTGTGTTTGTTTATTACGGTAGAGCACTGATATCAATGGACTTTTTCATACTCAGCCCAAGAGTATTGTCTGAGTAGTCGACTTGCTGAGATCACACAGTTCACTGACAGATCCTCTAGGTTTTATTTAAAAAAAAGAGCTTGGATTTAAAGCAAAGAACAACAGAATAACATAAATTTGACTAACACACTGACACGCGTATCTATAGCTATATCTATAGATATATCTATATATACCTGTATCTATATCTATAGGCTTATGTTGCTTCATCAAAAAAGCTATTAGCACTCGCACAGCATACATGTTCTAAAAGTGACCCACTGACAATAAATAAGTAAATAAATAAATTAAATAAAATAAACACCTCATATCCCTGCTATTATATATATAATATGTATATGTGTATATATATATATATATATATATATATATATATATATATATATATATATATATATATATATGTATATATATATCAGCTTTGAAATTGTACTTCAGTGAGGAAGGGACAAAATTTCTTATCTCCACTTCCCCGCTGCACTGCAGTCTCACACAGAAATAAAAGTAGACATGTGTGATAAGATGATTTTCAGTCTCACAAGCCAGCTTTCCAGCTTTTATTTCATTTGATAAAAAATGAAAGTTCAATAAAACGTATACCATTGATATCTATCTATACATATATATATATATATATATATATATATATATATATATATATATATGTATATATATATATATATATATATATATATATATATATATATATATATATATTTATATATGTATATATACACACATATATATACACATATATAAATATAGGGTCTATATTATATCATCGAATGCTTAAAAAGCGAACGCTGATTGATCAACCTAATTTAAGTGAAAGCTTACAATCTCTTAACTGTCAGATCAGCGATGTTTTTCCCAGGGAAAAAAATTGCTGATCCAAAACACATACACACAACACAAGCACACCAAACAAACAGAAATCCACACACATACACCTAAAATCTAATACCTAACCCTACACTAAACTATGCACACACCACTAACTACCCACTTACCTTAACCCAAACCCTAACCCTAATGTCCGTTACTATTGCACACTCACCTCACTCGCTCCCTAACCCTAACTCACTTAAATCCACCCTAATTCTCATGTCCACTCAATCACACACACACCTAACTCGAGCCCTAACCCTAACTCACCTAAATCATCCTAACACTCACATCCACACAATCGTACACTTACCTGAATCCGACCGGTAACTTTCTACCAT
>NC_056733.1:378648206-378768206 GCF_019279795.1 Protopterus annectens
ATGCCTCATAATGGAGTTTGTGAACATAGTCCTGGACAACAATTTCATATATTTTGAAGGAGAATATTTCAAACAGACAAGTGGTGTAGCAATGGAAGCTGCGTGCGCACCCATATTTGACAATCTTGTCATGGTTGACTGGGAAGAAACATGTCTATTCCCTAGTACGCATTACAGCAAAATCCTTCATTATTCAAGATTTCTGGATGATATATATATATTATGGGAAGGATCGAAAGAAGAATTAGACACCTTCATGGAATTTTTGAACAACAGTAGTAATTTCTTGAAATTTACGTACAATTTGAACAACAAGGGTTTGGCATATCTAGATACCTACATATAAGTACACAATGACAGCTTACAGTCCAGAATACATAGGAAAAAAAACTTTTCCAATGATTATTTAGCATATGACAGTTTTCATCCCACTAAAAAATATTTTCAAGGGACAATGTATTCGTGCTGCTCGTATGACCTCTAACGCACAAGACATGCAAGATGAAATTAAATATATCATTAATTTGTTCAAAGAAAGGAACTATCCATCAACTATCTTGGATATTATAGGGAAATATGTGTCAAGTGAATGGGGTTTGAAATACAAACCCCTGTTAGGCTCAGGTTTGTTTGACAAGAAAGAATTTAAATCCACCTTTGAGGGTATTGACAGCAACACACACCAGAAATCTTTTATATTAACATTTAGTCCGATATTGGACAAAATTATGGAAATTGTTAACAAATTTTGGTTTGTAGTGAATTCTGATCCCAGTATAGGTAAAGTGGTGGGAAACCGACCTGGGGTGGTATACAAGATGGGAAATAACATGAAGAAATTTCTTGAATATAGCAATCATGATCAGGGACATTCTAGAAAACAAAGGACAAATCAAACATCAAAAGGTACTAGAAAATGTGGCAAATGTAATCAATGTAAATACATTTTTGAAGGATACAAATTAAACATTTTTAACAATGGCAGCACGATTGTAAAATTGAAAGAAGGTAATTGTAATACAAGGATGGTTATTTACATTGCCATATGTGAAGTATGCCCTAGTTATTATGTGGGAAAAACTGAAAGGAACTTTAAGAAGAGGATTTATGACCACACTTACAGTATATCTCGAAAAGATTGTAATAATGCATTATATAGGCATGTAGAGATGAAGGGAAATAATCACAGATTTAAATTTGGTATTTTAGATTTAATTAACAAGAATCCCAAAGGTGGGGATGAAAAGAAACTATTAAGTTACAAGGAAGTTTGGTGGCAGCTATACCTTAATGCAGCTACTTCCCCAGGTCTTAATGAATTTATTTCTTGTAAACCCATCCTCGAATGGGACAATAGATAAATGAACCTGACTAGACCACATATTCATGGTATTGACAGTATCTTACAGTGTTATATAGTTTTTAAAAAAAATTTTTTTAAAAATTTTTAATATATTTAAAATTTTCATATTTAGTACAATACTATATATATTATATTTATTTATTGCTTATGAATTTACTTATCACAACATCATATTCATTTTTATATTAATTGATTATTACTATTTTTATCAACATTTTTAACATTGTTCAATAATTTTAAAACTTCAAAGATTTGATGTCATCAAACATAACAAACTATTTAATAATATCCTTCCCCAGTCAGTTAGATACAATGTTTAACAATATACATCCATTATATCTATCATGTACGAGGTTTTCACAGTTCATATTTACTTAGTATTATTAGAAAATGTATTTAAATGGGTTATAATTAGTTTTTTACACATTGTGTTTCTTATATATTGTATTTTTCATTCAATGTTTTTTTATGCATTATTTGTATTATTACACACACATCAACCACATTGCAAGTTAATATATATCGAGTCCAAGTCAGGTCATGGCTTAATGGTCCTTGCAGTGTCAGCAAGTGAATACTAATACTATCATCAGATAGTTTATTGAGATCACTTGTAAGTAAAATTACGTTACCCCTTTAAGGAAGGAAAAAAGTCCTATTTTGGCACCAATCTATAGTATTTAAACAATGAATTGTTAGTGTGGAATTGTTCTGATGAAGCTCATGGGTATGAGTGAAAGCACTTAACTTTTTTATTTTCAGTTTTGTGTTTTTTTGTGTTTTTCTACAATAAATTGTGTTCCGTTGGTGCATCAGCGACTGGCACGCCTTTTCATTCTACCGAGGTCGCCTTTTATTGGTCTCAAGGTGTACTAGATTCAGTATTTCATTCAGTTACTTGCAAGGTATTCAGACCTGCACATTTACAAAGAAAATGAAAGTAAATGTATCTTTCTTAGCTGTTTTCGTCCTCAATTGAATAGTACTTTGTACCCTTCTCGATCTTTAATTAATTCGCTTGTGCAGTTTATTATTAAGTCAATCTCGGTTTTCCAGAGTTCAGAAATGCAGTTGTCAACACACACACTTGTTTGGCAGGAGAACGGCTTGGAAATGAGACGTTTCTCCTGCTTCGAAAGTTGTTGCGATAATATACTTCCGAAATCCTTCTCAGATTTCTCACCCATTATCCTTACCACCTCTGCACACTTGTCAACACACACACACACACACACACACACACACACACACACACACACACACACACACACACACACACACACACACACACACACACACACACACACACACACACACACACACACACACACACACACACACACACTTCCCAAGTAAGTTGGGCAACATAACTGGGCAGGAGAAGCCCTTGGAAATGGGTCGCTTCTCCCGCTCCAGATGTGGTTGTGATAATATGTAAGTACCAATATATTTAACATATATTTAAACAGGACACCAAACAATAAACATGCATAAAAACATCAGTAACCCCAAGAAGAAAATAATAAAATAAAATACACCCAAAGGCTGAGTCATATCATTTAATAAATCCATAATTTCATACCTAGTTTTATAGGTAGTTACTAGGAATGCAAACTAGGAAACCACTGAGGAGCCTAGCCCAATTTCCCAATTGCCCCAGAGCACTGTCTGGTTAAGTGACTTTCTCTAATAAACACAGCTGTCAAATGAAGGTTGAGAGAATCAAATCCTGTACCACAGGAAGCAGCTCCGTAAAAGCTAATAGCCTTAATCCTCTGTGCAAACTGATAGACAAATATTTTTTTACAATTTTACTTTGCCCTCCTGCTCCACTTTAGTAATACATACTAACATTAACCCAAAAACAACTTCCCATAACACTACCACTAGATAACACAAGTAGAACAACAAATACATGAACTAACTTTCCCTTACCACTTTGCTTGTGGTTCTCCAGATGTTTTTCATGGCCCTGTTCTACTGTCAAGTGGAACACTAGGCCTAGACTCAGAGGTACCACTATACCTCTCACCTACTAGCCATTCCTAAGTGTGACCTCTTTTCCTGACCATTTAAATTTATCTAACACTATGGACAGACAATTTTCCATAGTTTCTCCAGCCAGCTTGGTTGACATGGGCATCCTGATGCAGTGTAGCAACTGCCTCATGTTCACCGACAATCCTCTACTCCTAGTCCATACAAGCTCAACATGTGAGAGATGCAGCTATATTAAGAATCTTGAATCCATGCTCTCTCACCAGGGGCGGCCCGTGCTATTGGACTGCCGGACTGCGGCCCCCTCAACAAAAAGTAAAAAGAAATTAAAAAAAAAAAAAGGAAAAAAAAGTTTTAAATTTTTGCGGACTTCGAGCATGCGCAGTAGTCCTCCAGGCAGTCCGGCCGTCCTGGTAGCGAAACACGAGCAGAGTCTGTGCACTTTTAAAGTGCACAGACTCGCTGGGAAAACGCATCAGGGCCGGAGCTGGACTGCAGTCAGGAGTCTCTCGTCGGGAAGGGGCTTCATCGGATCTCACGGGTCTTTGTATTATTGCGCAGGCATGTGGAGTGGATGTACGTTATGGAGAATGGACAGGTAAGTGTGTTAATTATGGTGCTTTTAACATTTTGATAGGGACTTAGTGTTTGAAGTTGATAGGGACTTGTGTGTGTGTGTAAATGCCCCAGGTGCTCATGGTGGTGTGGTAGGGAATACCTCAGGCTTGAACCCTGTACCCTGTATGCAGGTATTAAAGACTTGAGTTCCCTACCCACCACCATTTGTAAAGAAATTGCAGATTTTTGCCTCACATTTGATCTGATCTGTTCCTCATAATATCTGTGGTTTGTAAACGGTGCAATGATTGATATTTGAGGGTGCACTGGTAGCATTGTTGTCTCACAACTGCAGGTTCTCAGGTTTGATTCTTGGCTTGGGTTCCTTCTTTGTGGGGTCTGTATCTTCTCCCTGTGTTTGTGTGGGTTTTCTTTTGTGTCCTCCCATGTTACAAAGACATGTCTGCATTATTTCTTCCTGGTCCTCTGCTGAAAAATGTTTTTTTATTCCAAGTCAGACTGTCCTGATTAACAAATGTTAAATAAAATTGACAGGCATTTGAATTTCAGACTTCAGGTTTCTGAATGTCTAATTTCTTACATATTTGATGGTGCAGTAGCAGTAATGTTGCCTAATAGCTACAGGATTTGTGTTTTGATTCTTGGCTGTGGAGTCTGCATCTTATCTCTGTGTTTGTGTGGATTTGCTCTGGTATCCTGCCATTTTACAAAGACGTGTCTACAGTATTTCTCCCTGGGCCTCTGCTGAAAATTGTTTTTGTTCCATCAGAAGTAAAATTGACAGGCATTTGAATTTCAGACTTCATAGTCTTCAGAAAATACATAGTAAAACAACTTTTTATTCTAGCAATAAATATATAGTAACACAACCTTTTATTATAACAATTTTTTAAGTTTATAAGATGACTTTGAATTTTTTTCCTTATTTTTGGGACTGTAATACCCTGTTAGTGGCTTTGTCCAGGTTTTTTGTGCTAAGGTTGACAGCTATGGCAAGAACTGAATTCACTGAATATGTTTGAGGGCTGTATTCCCTCATTACTGGGTTTGTCCAGGTGTTTTGTGCTAAGAGGTTGACAGCTATGGTGAGAACTGAATTCATTAAATGATAGCCATTTAAGTTTCAGTCTTCCTCTCGTTCACAAAACAGCTGATTTGGCGTAGTGGTATGTTGTTCTTGACTGTTTTGCACAGGGACCTTGTCTGTAAAATGTACGGTGGTAACACAGCATTTTTCTTTCACAAAGCAGGTGATTTGGCATAGTGGTATGTTGTTCTGACTCTTTTGCACAGGGACTTTGGCAGTAAAATGTATGGTGGTACCGTGGTAACACAGCATTTTATTCTAGCAGCTTTCCAAGATTATACAAGCAATGTTTAATGTGTCCCTGGTTTTTGCCCTTTTGACCCACCCCAATAAATTTGGCTTTTTCCAGACTTCTTGTGCTGCGAAATTGAGATGCAGTTGAGTATTGAGTAGATTTTACAAGGAGCTGAGAGCTGCAGGGGAAGAGAAGTTTAGTGCTAATAGCACAACAGGCTGTGTGCTTCCTTTTGATGCAGAAGGTTGTTGGTTCTACTCCCATAAGGGGTGAATGCTGCCGTACTGAAAGTTAAGATGCTAATTATGAGCCTGTTATCAGTTTGCTATCCATTTCCTATTGCAATATTACTAGCTTATTTTTAATGTAATTTAGTCAATTTATTCCACAGGGGCATCAGACACTTTATTGTTCGATGAAACCATGAAATATAAAGGAGATTGCTAGCACCAACCTATTCATTACAGATTTATTTAACGTGGAATTATTTAGATGACTTTTTTACTACTTCAGAGATTTTGCATATTTACTGATAATGGTGGACTATAGAATTGTGCATATTTACTGATAATAGTGGACTGTAGAAGCTTGAGTAGACATTTATGATGGAAATGTTCTGAATTGGACAGTTTTGTTTCATTGTTTACTGGAAAAATGTTCAAAGCAATAGGAAGGTGTATCAAAGAGCACATGTATGTTTCATATGCAAGGGGCCTATGAGTTGAAAACAGCCCAGAATTAATTTTTATCTGCCACGAGTAAAATGTATTTTCTTTGAATGTGGATTTTAATGTTTCAGTGAATGTGAGTTTCAAGGGCAGAGAAGGTTTAATGCCAAGTTTGTTTAGCAGATGTCTTAGTATTTGTGCTGTAAAATGCAAAAATAAAACTTTCAAATGAAGTTCAAATCATCATAGAAGTAAATCAGTATGCACATTAGTGTTTATGGTAAATGGAGTGAAATAGCAAAGTAATGGATCATTGGAATGGCTGCAGGGAGGCTCCATTCGACCAGGGTTTTGTGAGGGGGAAGGGTGGCAAACTTAGACAGCCCCAGCTGAACCATACCTCCCAAATGTCCAGATTTTCAAAGAATGAATAGATTTTTTGCTTCTTATTTTTGATTTGTTCCTCATAAATTGTGGTTTTCTGGCAAATCATTTAGGAATTAAGTCACTAAATAATGACACACCTAGTTTCAGAATTCATAACCTTCCGGAAAATGCATGCTAAAGTAAGACCTGCTCTATCAACTGTCCCAGTTTATAGAAGAGCATTTTTTAGTACTGTTTATATGTTCCCTCCAATATATTTGGCCTTGTCCAGATTTATGTACCAGTTTATACAAGAGCAATTTTTAGTACTGTTTATATGTTCCCCCAATATATCTGGCCTTGTCCAGATTTATTGCATTAACAGGTTGAGAGGTACATGCAAATAAATTGCTTTATAGAATTAGGCATAGCCAAACCTCTGAACTGTCCCTGATTTTGACTCAAAATGTTGCTCTTCCCCTAATGATCCCTCCGCAAAATAGCAATTTTGGAAGAAAACATGGAGGGTTTATAATTAAGAAATAACTGTAATAATCAGATTACTTTTATTTCAGAAATGCATGTAGATAATTTTATTTTGTCAGCTGCTCAAGTTAGCAGTACTAATATTAAAGTGTCCCTTCTTGACATGTTCCCAGCTGTATTGTGTTGCTATTTTATATTTTTACATCACATTTTTGGTCCATTTTTCATAAAATTGTGTTTTTTGGCAAATTAGTGACAAATAATTAAAGACTGAAGTTAGAAAATAATGACAGACATTTGAGTTTCAGATTTCATACCATTCAGAAAATTCATACTAATGCAAGACCTCTATTAGCTTTCTAAGGTTATAAGAGCGATATTTTAAAAATTGTCCTTATTTTTGGGCCTTTGTCCCATTTCTTTGTATGGCTTTGTCCAGATTTCTTGCTCTGAGGTTGAGAGGTATGACAAATGTGTCAAGGCCATCACAAGTCAGCCAGAGACATTTCAAACTGTGACATACTTGTTACACCCCACTCCCCCATGTAGTGACTCTGGATGTGTCGAAGCAAGGCAAGGAGTAGTTATGCAGTGTAAATGTGCAGGGTATCCCACCCATCCAAGGTAGACACAAGTACTAGAGTGGCTTTTCATATGTCCTTGATTTTTGCAGAATGGTCTGGTTTCTGTCATATTTTTTGTACTGTTGATTTATGCTTATTACTCAAAGTGCCTGTTGCTCTGTGTTTAAGTAGCAATACTTTAATGACCATCAGGTAAGCTTGGCTGAGATTGCAAGATGCAAGTAAGCTTTAATAAGCATACTGTTAAAGAATTGCCAACATTGAAAGCCTTTCTGTTGCCATGTAGAGAATACTTAACTAGATAATGTATAACCCTTGGGTATTGACATGCATATTCCAGTATTTGTAATAAAGGACAGAATTACATTATTTTAAGAGTCTCATTACACTTGGAGACTTACAGTCATCTCTGCAGGCTTTAACCATAAACCGAATGCCAATCGCATGGTCTATAACCTGTACAGTAATCCTTTTAAGCAATGTATCTTGAGCTTATTTCTTGTTTGCTTTTAATTTTTTACTTTGATCATGTTTTCCCCATGAAACAAGTAGATGTCAGGCAGCAGGTCTTTTTTTGGATAAGGAACATTTTTACAAGTGGGGCATCGGAGATTTCTACTTTCAGCATGTTACTTGTTACTTTAATAAAGCTGAATATAAATTATATTTAGAACTGCAGTGCAAGAAGTGGTTTGAGTTGAGTGCTGCTTGTTTTTCTTATACTTGATTTTGACTGGCATTCCATTAATGTATTTAAAAAAAAGTAATTTATTTGTTCATGCCTCACAACCTTTTTTGTTTCCATCTAGATATTAAGCTGTCATGCAGCCAATGCATTGAAATATTTTTATTCTTCTACACTTCATTTTGTCTTGATTGGACTCTCATGACAACTGTTTGGCACCCAGTGCAGTATACTTAGTTTTTGTGGTTTGCTACTACAGGTGTTTGTGTGTGGTAAGGAATATCTCAGGCTTGAACCCTGTACCTTGTATGCAGGTGTTAAAGACCTTAATTCCCTACCCACCACCATTTGTGAAAAAAAAACTGCAGATTTTTGCCTCATGTTTGATCTGATCTGTTCCTCATAATATCTGTGGTTTGTAAATAATGCAATGCTTGATATTTGATGGGGCAGTTGTAGCATTGTTGCCTCACAGCAGGTTCTCAGGTTTGCTTCTTGGCTGGGGTGCCTTCTTTGTGGACTCTTTATCTTCTCCCTGTGTTTGTGTGGGTTTGCTTTTGTGTCCTCCCATGTTACAAAGATATGTCTGCATTATTTCTTCCTGGGCCTCTGCTGATTTTTTTTTTTGTTCCAAGTCAAACTGTCCTGATTAACAAATGTTAAATAAAATTGACAGGCATTTTAATTTCAGACTTCAGGTTTCTGAATGGTTCAGTCCTTGCATATTTGATGGTGCAGTGGTAGTATTATTGCCTCACAGTTATAGGTTTTCTGGTTTGATTCTTGGCTGAGGTGCCTTCTGTGTGGAGTCTGCATCTCCTCACTGTGTTTGTGTGGATTAGCTCTGGTGCCCTGTCATTTTACAAAGACGTGTCTGCAGTATTTCCCCCTGGGTCTCTGCTGAAAATTGTTTTTATTCTGTCAGCAGTAAAATTGACAGACTTGAATTTCAGACTTCATGTTCTTCAGAAAATCCATAGTAACACAACCGTAACACAACCTTTTATTCTAGCAATTTTCTAAGTTTATAAGATGAATATTTGAAATTTGTCCCTATTTTTGGGACTGTATTCCCTCATTATTGGCTTCGTCCAGGTTTTTTGTGCTAAGGTTGACAGCTATGGCAAGAACTGAATTCACTGAATGTTTGACGGCTGTATTCCCTCATTACTGGGTTTGTCCAGGTGTTTTGTACTAAGAGGTTGACAGCTGTGGTGAGAACTGAATTCACTAAATGATAGCCATTTAAGTTTCAGTCTTCCTCTTTTACAAAGCAGCTGATTTGGCGTAGTGGTATGTTGCTCTGTTTTGCACTGGGAGCTTGGCAGTAAAATGTATGGTTCTAGCAACTTTCCAAGATTATACAAGTAAAGCTTGTGTCCCTGGTTTTTGGGCTTTTGACCCCCCCAATACATTTTGGCTTTTTCCAGTTTTCTTGTGCTGCGAAGTTGAGTATTGAGTAGATTTTACAAGGAGCTGAGAGCTGCAGGGGAACAGAAGTTTAGTGCTGCTTAAGTGCAATTTGCCTTGTTAATAGCACAACAAGTTGTGTACTGGCCTTTGATGCAGAAGGCTGTGAGTTCTACTCCCACAAGGGGTGGATGCTGCTGCACTGAGAATGTTCTCCTTGGTGAAGGTACTAACTATGAGCCCGTTATCAGTTTGCCATCCATTTCCTCTTGCAATATTACTAGCTTATCCATTTCCTCTTACAATATTACTAGTTTATCATTTTTTTAATGTAATATAGGCAATTTATTCCAGAGGGGCAACAGACACTTTATTTTTCGATGAAACCATGAAATATAAAGGTGTTTGCTAGCAGCAACCTCTTCATTAGTTACAGATTTCTTTAATGTGAAATTATTTAGATGACTTTTACTTCTTCAGAAATAGTGCATATTTACTGATAATGGACTGTAGAATTGTGCATATTTACTGATAATGGACTGTAGAATTGTGCATATTTACTGATAATAGTGGACTGTAGAATTGTGCATATTTATTGATAATGGTGGACTGTAGAATTGTGCATATTTACTGATAATGGTGGACTGTAGAATTATGCATATTTACTGATAAATGGTGAACTGGGCAGTTTTGATTTTGGGTGCATGCATTTTGTTTCATTGCTTACTAAATGTTACAACTGTAATATATTGTACAAGGAATATAATTTAGTACAATGAGGAAGGTGTATCAAAGAGCACATGTATGTTTCATATGCAACCAAAATTAATCTTTATCTGCCACTGGCAAAATGTATTTTCTTTGAATGTGGGTTTCAATGCTGTTTCAATGAATGTGAGTTTCAAGGGCAGAGAAGTTTTAATGCTAAGTTTTCATTGTGAGACTGCATTGCTTTGTTTAGTAGATGACTTAGTGTTTGATTTTTGCTTCTTATTTTTGGTTTGTTCTTCATAAAATTTGTAGTTTTCGGCAAATCATTTAGAAATTAAGTCACTAAATAGAGTTTCATACTTCATAACCTTCAGAAAATGCATGCTAAAGTAAGAACTGTTATTCTATCAACTGTCTCAATTTATACAAGAGCAATTTTTAGTACTGTTTATATGTTCCCCCAGTATATTTGGCCTTGTTCAGATTTACTGCATTAACAGGTTGAGAGGTACATGCAAATAAATTGCTTTATAGAATTAGGCATAGCCAACCTCTCAACTGTCTCCGATTTTGACTTAAAATGTTGCTCTTCCCCCTAATAATCCCTCCATAAAATAGCAATTTTGGAAGAAAACATGGAGGGTTTACAATTAAGAAATAACTAATAAAGTTATAGATTACTTGAAATGCATGTAGATTCTTTTATTTTGTCAGCTGCTCAAGTTAGCAGTACCAATATTAAAGTGTCCCTTCTTTGACAGGTTCCCAGCTGTATTGTGTGGCTATTTTATATTTTTGCATCACATTTGGTCCATTTTTCATAAAATTGTGTTTTTTGGCAAATTAGTGACAAATCACTAAAGACTGAAGTTAGAAAATAATGACAGACATTTGAGTTTCAGATTTTATACCCTTCAGAAAAGTCATACTAATGCAAGACCTATTCTATTATCTTTCTAAGTTTATTAGAGCAATATTTAAAAATTGTCCTTATTTGTGGGCATTTGTCCCACTTCTGTATATGGCTTTGTCCAGATTTCTTGCTCTGAGGTTGAGAGGTATGACACATGTGTCAGGGCCATCACAGTCAGCCAGAGACATTTCAAATTGTGACATACTTGTTGCACCCCACTCCACCATGTACTGACTCTGGATGTGTCCAAGCAAGGCAAGGAGTAGTTATGCAGTGTAAATGTGCAGTGTGTCTCCCACCCCCCATCCAAGGTAGACACAAGTACTACAGTGGCTTTTCATCTGTCCTTGATTTTTGTTGTTAGCATGCACACCTCACCTCCTACTCCACCCATAGTCACATCACACATACCTACCTACATATGTGGAGGTCCTTACAAGAAACATGCTTAAGCACCAGTGACCTCCCAAAGACACAAACAAGCAGGCTACACATAATACTTCCTCTGCATAGCACAATATACATAATAGCTCATGCACCAGTGTCTCACCTGTCAAGCCCTTAAGGCAAAACACAAAACCAAACCTATTAGTCATAGGTGATTCCATCATGAGACACATAGATATCCCTCTCACTAGGCTGGATAAGGAAAAGTTCATGGTCTGCTGTCTGTCAGGTGCCAGGATCCACCATATTACACATGCACTCAAGGCTCTCAACAACAGGTTCTGTTATGACTCCATCATAGTCCATGCTGGTGTGAACAGCTTGAAACGTACCATTCTGGACTGTATGATGAGAGACATGACTGAGCTCTTGGACTATGTGTCTTAGGCAGGTATGTCCCTAGCCTTAAGCAGCATTTTACCTTCACCTAGGATGATGCCTCAATACAAACAGAAAATGATTGACTTCAATAATTGACTTATTTTCTGGTGTCATTCTAAGGGGATCCAGTAAATGTCAGACTGAGATGATATGATCGCAGAATTCGATGCATTGTCAGAGATGGTCTGTATCTGTCACCCCTGGGATTTCGGTTACTGGCTAAGGCTCTTGCCACCCCCTTAGTGCCTTTTTTAAGCAGTGTCTCAAGGACAAAATTACTGGCGTAAAAACTCCATCTAAAAACAACCTCAAGGTTATGCTGCTAACTGCTGGGAGTCTTAACACAAAACTGCACTCACTGGAAGCAGTCCTCACCTTGGAAAACATAGACATTTGTGCAACTAAAGGAGGCTGTGTATCAATATTCATTAAAGATAAATTCACCTCCAGATTGGTTAAACTGTATGATTTCATGGAGATACTTCATGTGCAATTAACTGTTGGTAAGACATGTATTGAAGCCATTGTCAGCTACAGGACCTCCTCCATGAATCAGGACACCCACTTTGTCTATTTGGAGCTACTTGAGTCTATTAAGATACATCTGAACATCATGGTTTTGGGTAACTTTAACTATCCATCCATTGACTGGGTAAACTACTTGTGCTCAAACTCAGTTGCTTAAAAGTTCCTCAACTTCATTAACTCCAATGTCCTGGATCAACTGGTTGACACCCCACAAGGGGGTGTCAACATCCTGGATCTGGTGCTTAGCAATATGGGAGACCATTGTAGCACTCCCACTGTGAGGTCTTCCCTGGTGAAATCTGACCACAAATTACTTTCATTCAAAGTAACTATCACACCTCTAGCAGCAACTAAACTAAAAAACTCTACCAAAGCAGATTATAACCTCATATGGGATGGTATAAATAGCTTCACTGTACCTCCCCCCTCAGATGGAACTGGAAACTATGCTGAGCTCTAGACCAATGCTTTATAGAAACACCCGCATAACTGCATTGACTCGGCCATACACGATAGGACCAAAACAAGCTCCTCAAGGAAGAGCAAACCTGCCTTGGTGGACAACTGCCATTAGCAGACTTTAAAATAAGAGGAAGAAATTGCTGCCTAAGACTAAGAAGGAATGAGCCCCAAGCTGGAAACACTCCCTCCTCAGCTTCAACAAGTAAATAAAACTTCTTGTGAAGTCCTCCAAAGCAAACTATGAATCCAAATTAGCTTCCTCAACTAAGGACAACCATAAGGCATTCTTTAGTTGCATCTGTAAACTAAAAGGAAAGGCCCAGATCTGTGCCAAACTGGTAGTTGATACCACATATACTGAGCCTGTGTACATAGCTAACCTGTTGGCTGATAGGTTCTGTGAAAACTTCACTCCTCTGTCCCAGTCACAAGTACCCCTTGACATCCCTACCAGCTATCCCCTACCTTGTATCTCTAAAGAGAAGGTTGTAAACACCCTCGCTACGGCCAAAAATCAGCATCTATGGGACCTGATAACATCCCAGGCTGTATCTTACATGGGCTCCAACAAGAATTAGCAACACCATTGGGTACTCTTTTCAAACATGGTTTAAGCACCAGCTTCATCCCAGCTGAATGGAAATTGGCCACAGTTATTCCCTTGCACAAAGGTGGTACTTCCATTGATCCCAGGATCTAGAGACCTATTAGCCTGATTAGCCTTATCTGCAAGGCCATGGAGCAAATCATCATGGACCTTATCAACAAAGAAATAGGTAATCTCCAAACACTTGACCCTACTCAGTTTGGTATGACAAAGGGAGATCATGCCTGCTAAACCTGGTAGACGTATTCAAGACAGTCACCAAGGCCCTGGACGAAAGGAAATCTGTGCATACAGCCTACCTAGACTTGACCAAGGCATTTGACACTATCCCCACTCAGGCAACATTGACAAACTCAGCTAGCTTGGTATCAACCCTTATATTGTTAGATGGCTCACTATCTGGCTCACTGATAGAACCCATATAGTTAAGATAGAGGAATCCACCTCCAACAGCAGACCTGTAACCAGTGGTGTTCCACAGGGATCAGTCCTGGGATGTCTACTGTTTCGAATCTGTTTCACCAAAGTACAAGCAAAAACTAAAGGTCTGTGGATGACAGTTTGCTGATGACTGCAAATTGGGAGTTGTCATAGAATCTCCAAATTATGCCAACATCCTACAAGAAGGTCTTACACAAAGAAATTATTGGTGCCAGAGTCATGGCCTTAAAACTCAATTAAAAAAATGTATTATCATCCCTTTTGGTAAGAACAATGTTCCTGCTAATTACCACATCAATAGCAACACCTTAAGTACACACTCAATGGTGACAGACCTTGGCACACAGTTTGACAGCAATCTTACCTTTGACCACCATGTCTCCACAGTGGTAAGAAGGGCTTTCTATATTGCTCATTTCCTAGGGAAGGTCATTGCCTCCAGAAAATAAAGTTATAACCTTCCTGATCTCTCTCCTTATCAGGCCAATAACTGATTACAGTGCCCTTTTTGGTATGTACCTTTCCAAGCAACCACAACAATTGGAGAAACTACAAAGGTTCTTCACAAGGAAAATTAATATGTCTTATGTGGATCACCTGAAATCACTGTCACTTTATTCTGTTTCATATAGACTACCCAGGGGTGATCTCTGTCTTGCATACAAAGCAATCTCTGACCCTGCTTTATTGGAAATGATGCATATCCATAAGTCAAATGGTACACAGGTTTCTCACTCTAAAGACCTTAACCTGGTATGTGACATTAATAGAACCTGCTGGAGGGACAGATTTGTCTCCCAGGGGTTACCACAGCTTTGGAACAGACTCCCACTTCATGTCAAACAGAGCACCTCACTGGCCCTCTTTAAACGCAATCTAGATGATTGGATGGGTAACCAAAAATTCACCCTGAGGGTTCCACTTGCATTCCTCTTGGACAGGAGTAATAGGTGCTGATCGTTGAAATAAGTGTAGAACTTAGCTAGGCTTGTAAGGGCCCTAGGGACATTAGCCTTTTAACTTCTTATGATCCTTTCTAACCACATTACCTGTAATCTTTGCCTAGACCTTACCATAGCCATAAACACCATACAATCACACACATACTCAAAAGCTATCCCATTATCTAAGGCTTACACTAACCCTGAAAACTATACACAAACACACACGCACATACACATGCAGTGGTGTGTGTGTGTGTGTGTGTGTGTGTGTGTGTGTGTGTGTGTGTGTGTGTGTGTGTGTGTGTGTGTGTGTGTGTGTGTGTGTGCAATATGAGGCATACTAATATTCTTATAGCAGTTAGTTAGATGATAAGATCTTAATTGCCAGCTACTACTAGATACAAGGAGGATGCCTGAAAGCAGCAAATGAGAAAAGTAGCTCCTCACTTCTAGTGCCAGCTGGATGAAGACTCAAGAAGCATGGAATGTGACAGCCTACTTGGTACTATCCTTGTGGAGTTTAACCTTTTCATGAACCCATTTATAGAACTGAAAGTAGAGCCTGAGAGAAGACCACAGCCTTGGTGTTCTCGTTCTTAAAAAGACAGCCTGTATCCTTTGTGCAACATTGAACACTGTTGAAGGAACTGAATGCACTGTTTTGCTATAAAATGAAACCCAAGAGAGCATTTATTTTGTTTTGTTGTGTTTCAAACTAGGAACCATGAGGGCAGCTACTTTGATATGTCAAGCTGTTTGAAACACACACATCTGTGTAAATAGAAGAACAGTAGTACCCTCTTACACATGTAGACATTCAAACGGTTCTTGAGAAGCTGATACAGTTGTAACTCCTGATTTAACTTATGATCTAATTTATTTATTTTATAGCAGTTTGGAAAATATAGGAGGAGTCAGAATACATAGACCCCCCGGATTTACTATTCTCCCGTGCAGGACTAGCTTAGCTTAGTCCTGCGCAGAAGTGGCCATTTAGGAGCAGGACTGCAGTGCGCCATGCATATTAGTGAAGACGCACTGCCTGAGCTCCTAATCTTACGCAGAGCATGTAAGAGTGCAGGGGGCATGTCTAAGAGCAGACCTCTCAGAATATACATGCCCCTGCAAAGAAGAACAGCAGACAAGTCCTAAAAGAATGAGCAAAACCGCTCATAGGTGTACGCATACCCCCAGCAACATACCCCCACGTGTACAAGAGCAATAGTAAAAACAAACACTATAAAGATATTGTATTTTTTTATGAAACAGATTAAATTTAACCCTAGGTGTGCAGGTTTGCCCATCGCTTAGCTATGGTTAGTGCAGCTTAAATGGCAGAAGAGGATAAAAAGTAAGATATATGCAGTACAGCAATAGTGTAGCGGGCAGAGCATTCGCCTTACGAGCATTCATTCCCGCTTCGAGTCCCACTACAGCACACTCAATTTTCCATGTCAAATCACTTTATGACCAATATTTTTAGTTGCATAACCTACTAAATAACATATATTTGTGAACTGGAGTACTGCATTAAATGCAGATGTGAGGTGTCAGTGTCATAATGTTGCAAAATCCACAGATAATCACATGTACCCCATACAGTATATGTACACAGGAATCAGGGATACAATTGGAAGGTAAAATGTGTAATGACTGATAACTCTATACAGCATCCAAATCCCCCACCTTCCCAAGAACCATTAGATATTACTGTCTAAATTAATCCAGTGGTAAGCAGGAGTAAGCACTACTAAGTATGTGTAAGCACTAGTAAGCAGTAGTAAGCATATGTAAGCACTAGTAAGCGGGTTTAAGCCCATTTGCATGGGGTAAACAATGCACATACAGGTTAAGCAATATTGAAGCTAACTCTCTGTAAGCATATTTAACCAGAGGTTAGCATTGTTTACCCTCATGTAAACCTGCTCACACCCGCTTACAAGTGCTTAAAAGTGCCTTAATCACTCTGTATCCAACAGCCCTTGTTCTCCCCAGCAACAAAATAAACAGCCACTGCAAGGCTCGAATCCAGGACCCTGCACACCATAGCCAAAGTAATTTACCACTAAACCATCACAGCAGCACGTAAGATAGAGGTATCACCAAACAAATCCTAACTATGGGAAAACAAACTGAACATGTGAAAGGAATCTATATATAGTTTTATGTTATATAACCTACTACATTACACAGATATGTGAAAGGGAGTAGTGCAGTAAGCCCAGATGTGAGGTGTAATTGTAATAATGTGTTGAAGTCCCCTAATAAACACAAGGATCCCATACAGTGTACGTACACATGAATCATGGATACCAGACACATATATAACAAGTAATGGATAATAAATAAATGGCAAAAAGCAAATATAATGCAAATTAAATATTAAGCAATGATAAGCATTGCACAGGCCAGCTTAGCAGGTGTAAGCAATGTGTAGGCCAGCTAACTCAATTTGCCCATTGGTATACCCCTTCAAACAATGCCAACCTTAGGTAAGCAGGTTTGCCCATAGCTTAGCCTTTTCAAAACCATCCAGTCATGGCAAAGTGTGGGAAATTGGCCCTATGTAAACCCAAAGGGTGGGAATACATCTCATAACTGGTTGTAGCTTCCCCTTGCAGGCACCGTGTCTGGAATGGGAGAGGGATTGTGCTTTTGGGCGCAGCGCTGGGGCATTCAGGAGTCCAGAGTCATGGCAGGACTCCTTGTCAAAGACCATGAGCAGAGACTGCTGCAGGGCCAGTACCAGGTTTCCCAGTATAAAGCAGAAGCCTGGGACCATCTCGCCCATGACCTCACCAGTGACACTGGCATACCCTGAACTGGTGAGCAGGTCAGGCATCACTATGCCGATCTGAAGTGGCAAAAGGGGGATCTCTTGGATCAGTGGATTCAAGAGGCCAGGATGACAGGGGAGGTCCCAGTAGTGTGTAAGTATCACTCCACTACCTGTTTAATAATTGCCAGGTCATGTATATTATGGATAGGTATGGTTAAATATTCCTCTTATGTCCTTCACAGTGTGGCAAGTGAGCGGGCTGTGAACCAGGAGGACCATGGCTGTTGCTTGGAGAGGTTGTGACGTGAGGCAGGTTAGTAATACTCTTGCATGTACTGTCACAGGAAATAAATCTAACTGTATTAGTAAGTCAATTGGCTGTATAAAACCTGTATTGTTTAAGGCAAATACTGCATACACCAGTAAATATGGCAGGAGGAATCTCATATAGGTTGTATGTAAATAAAAGCATAATACCCTGACAATGAAGGTCTAACTGCTGGACTGCATGTGTTTACTCTGGTATTATATGGTATTGTAGATTTGCAATCACTTGATAGTATTGTTGTATTAAGCACTGTTACCCACACTGTGCAACATAAAGAAAAAATGTGTAGGAATGTCTGTATATGACTGGTGTAATCCCCAGAGGACAGCTAGTACAACTGGGAGAGAATAATAAAACTGAGCACTGGCTGTGTCAGGCACACAAAAGAATTTATTAAGATAAGCGCTTTCATCTGGTGAACATCACCAGACTTCTTCAGACAAATAAAAGCATTGCCATTACATTTTTATATCTGCAAATTTTTGCCAATGCAAGTTGTCCCCCTGGATTAAATGAGTTAGTTTATATTACTAGTGCACTAAAACAAGGAGTTTATGATAGATGAGATGTCAGTCAGTGTATATATATTTTATGAATTATATAAAGGTACATCATTTAGTTATGTTGGTACAGATGTTTTTTGTAAAATATTTTAATATGTGTATATGTTTGTTTTTAATTTTTAACAATGAGAATGTGTTTCTTTAATGGAAGTGGATCAATTAGATCTGGGTTTTAATTGGATGGAAGAGTCAGCTGCAGATATAAAAATGTAATGGCAATGCTTTTATTTGTCTGTAGAAGTCTGGTGATGTTCACCAGACGAAAGCGCTTATCTTAATAAATTCTTTTGTGTGCCTGACACAGCCAGTGCTCAGTTTTATTATTTCTTAATCTGAAACCTTACAGAGTACTAGAAAAACAAAAATGATTAATTACAGAAATTTTTCAAAAATGCTCCAAATAAGCATGTCAAAAGAACCACAAAGAGTCTGGCGCAGCCCAGTTGCGATAGCTCCTTAACATGGTAGAAGTACGAGTTTCTATAATGACTTCAGGAAGCTGAACAACACTTTAAAATTTGAAAGCTATCTAATGCCCAAAATTGGAGAGTGGATACAGAACCTAGGAAAGGCTCGAAATTTGGTAATGCTGGACTTTATGAAGGGATATTGGCAGATACCCCTTAACTTTATGCTTAGGAGAAAATAACCTTTATAACCCATGATAGCCTATTTCAATATACAGTGTTACTACTTGGACTACAGGTAGCCCAGTCACCTTTCAGAAGGTGATGAATAAAATACTAATATCCTAATCACGATATGTTCCTTCATGCCTGGATGACTTAATCATTTCTTTGGAGGACTGTGAGTCTAACTTGCTAAAAGTGTAGGCTACACTAGAATCCTTAAGACAGGTGACTTGACTGTGAATGCTAAGAAAAGAAATATGAAAAATCAGAGCATGGTAGAAACCTAGTATTTGGGATATCTTATAGGAAGAAAGACAGTAAGACCACAAAAAGACAATAAATAGATGCTGTAAAAAAACTGTCGTGTACCCTCCACTAAAATACTGGTGAAGGCCTTCCTTTGACTAGCTGGGTACTATAGAAAGTTTGTGTTTAATTTTATGACTACTACTTGTCCTTTGATGGATCTCACAACAGGGAAACCTCTTGCAAAGGTGCAATAGTCTCCTGAAGCAGACAGTTTAATGAATAAAGTAAAAAGGATCCTGTGTTCTGAACCTGTGTGAGTGACTCCTGATTTTTGTAAAGAGTTTACCATGTACACAGATTAATAATTGTACATTTTGGAACAGTGCTATCCCAAGAAATTTGAGGTGAGGAGTGCACTGAGTGCTATATCAGCAGAAACATAAGCAATGTGGAGAGGAGAAGAGATATTCCACCAAAGAAATGCAAGTGTCTAGCTATTAAGTGGGCCTTCTGTGCCATAAAGTACTATTTGTTAATTGAGTACTTCAATGGGGTAAAAGATCAAGTCCCTTTGCAATGGTTAAGTAAGCAAACTAATGGTGATCTTTAGTTGTGTCATTGGGATAGTGCTTGTTCTTTCTGACCCTTTCAATATAGTTGCCCACAGGCCTGGACAAGCAAACAGAAATGTTGATGGATTGCAATACCTATAACCCATCATTATGAGTCCTAAACTTCTGGACTTTTGCTTGGAAAGGGGTCTTTGTAACATGTTGACTTGGAAATGTATAGTATGCCATTAAAAGGGCATGTTGATTTTAGAGAATATGCCTTTAAATATACTGCAGTTTAGAGCATAAGAATATTCTTTCAAGCAGTTAGCTAAATAATGAGGTCTTAAATACTAATTAAATGTTGCATATAAGGAGGCTGCCTGAAAGCAGCATATGAGGAAGTTAGTTCCTCACTTTGAGGACCATCTTCCTCACTTTGAGGACCATCTGAAGGAAGACTCAAGAAGTAGGGAATGTGAGAACTCGGTCAGTTCTAACCTGTTTAGACTACCCCATGTAAATATTTGTTTGTAGAGTTGGAAACCTTGGCCTGGGAGACTGTAATCCTGGTGGGCCTGTGTGGAATGAACAATGATGATGTAAATTAAGGTAATGTGTTTGTTTTTGATTTAAAATGAAAGACAACAAGGAAAATGTATGATTGCCTATGTAGTAAGTGATGGTTTAATGAATATGTTTCTTGTGTAAAAAAGCAGGAAATGAATAGTTTATGTAATATTGTTTATGTTATATGATATATAGCAATATATGTGAAGTATAATGTTTGTTACGTTAATATAGTTTGACTACTTTTATATGAATTTAAATTTGCCTATGTCACAGGTGATAATTCAATAAAGGTGTTTGAAAAAAAAGAAGACAGATATTTTATTTTGCTGGAATATGTGCCATTACTGAATGAATGTGCATTTAAATATTTGACCTGCTTCCAGTATCTCCTTGAGCTTACAACACACACACACACACACACACACACACACACACACACACACACACACACACACACACACACACACACACACACACACTCACACACACACACACAGACACACACACACTTGGAGATAGAGATCTAAATATAGATATATACAGAATATTTATGGGTCTGCTGTGAGATAATTGAAACATGTGATATTTATTTAGGAAACATTTCATTGTGAATACAAAAGCTATGAGTCACAAGAGTTTTCCCTAAATCTGCAGTATAAGATATTTAATTTATCTGTCTGTAGAACTCCCACTGACCAATACACATATGTATTCCAAATATCCACTTTTTTCAGTGTTTTGTATTTCTGTTTCCTATTAATTTAAACAAGTTGTGTTGTCTTTCAAATGATGCTTTAACAGAGGTTACAGAGCTGTCAATGGGCTTGTATTCTTGTTTTTTTTTAACACCTTTATTGGATTACCACTTAAGACATAGGCAAACATACACTTATGTAAAAGAAAACAAACCATATGAACATGTTCCCAGTAACAAACATTATAGATCACATGCATTCTTTGTTATAACTGTCATCAATCCAGCATTACATAAATTGCTCAATTTCTGCCTTCCCTTAAGCCTCACTCCTCCTCCTCCAAAATATTATTCTGTGTGTATTGTTTCTATTATTTCCACTTTCTCCATGTCATTTGCTCTTACCTTTCTCTAAAGATTTCACTTGCAGTTCTTTTATCACTGTTGCAACATTCAAAACTTTAAATACAGTTGATTTAGACTTTTTCTATTTTCTAGTAATTGCTTTTTGGGCAGCCACCAGAATTAGACTTAACAAGTTGTTATGTCTAGACCATTCAGATCCTGCATCTCAGCTCAAAAATAATTTCCTTAGTTACAAACATTTGCTTACCCAATACTTCTGACAAAGTACTCTGTAGGGAATTTTTAAAGTCTGCTAACTCATTACATTCCCAAAACATATGTTCCCAGTTACCTCTTTCTTCTCCATCATACCTCCAACATTTGGCATCTACCCAAGAAAAATTCTTTGGAGTGTGCTTGGGGTAGAAAATACTTGTATAAACACTTCCCAGCAAAAATCCTAAATCTTCTAGATTCTTTTACATACTTGAGAGCCATACATATGTCCTCTCATTGTTTCCTTGTGAGTTGCTTATCCACTCTCTTTCTTTTCAATCTTTTCTAGTCTCCTCGGTTTTGATAGCCAATGGGCAATATTTTATATGATCTACTAATCATCCCTTTTTGAACAACCTATGTTTTAGATTTAACTAAAAACTTTAGCAGAACAGGCATTTCACTTAGGATTCCTCTATACCTTCCTCTTTGCCTACACTCTGATAGGCAGGCAGTCTGAAACCTGCAGTACAAATGTCTTCTTGGCCTTCCATTCTATTACTTTTCCCTCTCTATTTATTTGCTACCAATACCTTGGTTCCTTTTCCAATTTTCTCCAGAAAATTCAACCCCCATTTGCCTATCATCTGTAGCCCTAATTGCAGCCACCCCTATTGGTATAACCTCCTTTCTCACTTCTCAAGCTGGCTTGTTCTTAGAATGCTTTCTGCTACTATATGACTATAATATTCTGTATGGCTGTTATTCTCCATAAGGATCTGCATTGAAATTCCTACTCTCTCTTTATTGCTTGAACCCCCCACGTCATTATCACCTTTTTCCAATATGAATTATAGCTTTCTGCTTGTGTTTTATATATATATATATATATATATATATATATATATATATATATATATATATATATATATATGTGAGCTTTAACTGTGTAGCTCTAAAATATCTCAAACCACCTTGTTCTATTGGAAGGATCAGCTTATCCCACTTGACCCTTTCCTTCTTCCCCTTCCAGATACATTCTTTTAACTCTATTAATTATTTTCCACAATTTTTCCTCTGGTTGATAAAACTATGTCTGACCTATATATAATACTAAAGAGACTAAAAAATCCATGCTTGAATGTTGCTATCCATATCCATAAACAAGAGCTTCCAGTTTCTCAGTTTTTGTATTACCTTTTGTTTAATCCCTCCTCACATATCCTTAGTTGCCATAACAGAAAAATTTTCAATCAATATTCTTAAATACTTCATTTTATTGTGTCCCCATAAATATGGGTAATGCTGAACCAATTCATACAAGAATACATAGTTTGCAGCTATAGCTTTTATCTACATTAATTATATATCCTGAAAATACTTAAAACTATCTCAAAATATTCCACAACATAAGATGGCCTTTTCTGATTTTATCAATTACAAAATAATTTTGTCTGCAAATAAAGGAAACATTTATTGATTGCCATACAAGTTATATCCTTGAATTTCTGAGTCTTTTATTTTCTTTGTCAATGTCCTTAACTATAAAGCAAATAACAATGGGAAAAGAGGACACCCCTGCTTGGTTCCTGTCTTCAGTTACAACTTGTTGGAGAGAAACTCTGCCACTTTAATTTTTGCTGATGATCACTCATATGTCTTCCTAATTAACCTTATTATTGTATTTTGGAATGCAAATTCTTCCATTGTATTACCCATAAAATCCCAGCTTACTTTGTTAAATACTTTCTCTGTATCAAGACCTACCAACAACCGTGATATTTTCTTACATTCTGCTTCTCTCTGGATCATCATTGTTCTATTAATGTTGACAAATGTTTGCTTCCCCTCCACAAAGTCATATTGATTCATATCTATCAACTTTAGCAATACATTTGCAATTTCTTAACCATTATAGACATAAACACTTTATAGTCATGGATTAAAATTGAAAAAGGCCTATGTGAAGCTGGATCTGATGGTGCTTTTCTGCCTTTAGGTATTTTAGCCACCACAGCATTCTTCCAGGATGCTGGCGCTTTCCCTCTTTTTAAAATACTGTTAAACAAAACTTTCCAGATCTTTACCACTTTCCTCCCTCCTAGTTTCCAGACTTCCAAAGCAATACCATCTATTCATGGAGACTTTGCTGCATATTGATTATATGTCAATGTTTTTATCTCATCTCCTATTTTAACAGTTAATTGTTGAGCCTTATCTATCTACCTTGGCATACTTAAGTCTTTCATAAATATTTCCATTTGTGGTCTTCCTTCATTTCCACATTTCTCTGCTTTATACAAATTTTCATAAAATAGTTGAAATAGCTGAAGTACAGTATTTCTGTAAGAGCTCTGGTTATTTTTCTTATTATAGGCTCCCTGTGTTTGGCAACATCCCTTTATACTTTCTGTTGCCTGTGTTGTTCACCTTTGCCGGTCCCTCTAAATAATCCATTTCTTCTTAACTATATCTCCTTTTCTTTTATTTCTACCCTATGTTTAAGCTCCACTTTACTTTTATCCCACTTACTAGCTAAAACTTCTGAAGAAATTTTTATGTTCCCTAATAGTGCTTGAATAATTTCCATTCCACATTCCTTAAAGTACTCTCTGTAATAGGTATGTGGGAAAGTACCAGTGTTCATTTTTACTTCATCACCCTGCATTTTTATCTTAGTTGTTATTGGTGCATGATTTGAAATAATTTTTGGATGTGTGCCAAAGCTTTCAATTAAATGCACATGCTCCTGTAAAATATAATTCCTGTCTAGTCTAGCCCAATTATTGTACCATGTGGAATAATATATAAATTCTCTGAGTTCCTACAACTGAATTTACGTCTTCCATACAAAATATTTCATAAATTTCTTCAGAAATCTACCTTTTTTGTTATATTTCCCTTCTATGTTCTCCAGTTACATCCTCACTATTGCAAATTAAGTTCCAGTCCCCACCTATAAGTAATATTCCCTGCTGAAAGCTGATTATTTCTCCCAACATTTTCTGAAGTTATATAATAGCAGTTTTAGGTGGAATATAAATGCATACCAGTATAATCCTCTTACTTTGCCAGAGGCCCCTTTGCACCACAAATCTAGCATTATTATCTTTTTCCCCTCTTCTATCACTATTGGAGCTCCTCTATCAATTAGTATAATAATTCAATTTCCTTTCTCCCTGATATTCTACTAAATATCCCTCCTGAAATCTTTTATCAGATTCACATGCTCACTCTTTCCAAATGTGTATCCTGTAACATTGTTATTTGCGCTCTACATTTTTTAATATAATTCAACATGATTCCTTTTGTATATTCACATTCCAAATAATATAAATAGTGTAGCCATTATGATAAGAAGTTATTATTTCCACCTATTATATATGACAGCTTTTTAAATGTCTATTATAAGCTTTTGTGTTGTATGCAACCACTAATGTTTGGCAAGTTGGTCTTTTATACAGTTGTTTTTGTCATCTCTATTTGAACCTATGTCATATTTTACAGGACTTTTTGTTTTCTGAATGCCCTAAGACAAAAAAAAAAAAAACAAACCTACCCCCAGAACACTCCCATAAACTATTAACTTAAAACAAGCATACAGAACTATGTACATCTTTGAATAATGATGTTTAGCCCTCCTGATAGGAACAGGTGTCCCTGATCACAGCTGCACCCACGTGCATTACCTAACCTAAAATTAAGGTTATCCATGTTACAGCCTGTGCTTCTACTTATACTAATTGCTATCTGTTCCTGTCTTATCTTTGTTCCCCTCTCAGATGTGAAAAATAGCCTGCATGCTTTTAGCCTTTAGAAAAAGTTCACTGGCTATCTTTAAATAAAACTAAATTATACACTGTTCTAGTAATCGCTTTGAAGTGTATACGTACCAGGAGAGTTGCTATTTACTTCCAGTAAATTCAAACTTTATTTTTACTAAACTGCTTGCCCTTCTACCTTTTAATTGTAATATTCCCTCAACAAACAATGCCCAGAACTCTTGAAATTCATTGCCTGCATCTATAATCATCTTATCTTCATAAAAACATAAGAACAGAATGTATTACTGCCCTCAGCTGCAGATTTTTCAACTCACACTGAACATTTATTTGCTAAAGGAAAACTCTTCATTACATTTACAGAAACTTACACACACACACACACACACACACACACACACACACACACACACACACACACACACTAATGGCATTAATCCAGACATTCACCTATGCAAAAGTAAGAGAAAGCATCTAAACTCTACACATATTATAATCAGTGCACTTGTATACCCCATCCCTACACACCAACTGCCCACGATTACAGCATATTAACTTAAAGTTGGTTTTATCCAGCCTTTCTTCTCTTTTTGCATTGTACTAATGAAGGAAAAATGTACTTGCTTACTTTAGTATCCTTATCACATAAAGCAATCACTGCAAATGGTTTACCATATAACATGCAATATATATCATTAAACATTTTATACAAATGTTGTTAAGATTACAGTTGCCTTTTTCCCTTTTTTCATGTGAGTGTCCTTCCAAACATTAATGATATGTAGTGGAATATATGCCTTTCAGTCTCCCAGCAAGTTTAACAAAGTCAACAAAAGTCCAATCTTTCTCAGACACTTTTTCTTGTAAAGCAGTGCTTCACAAATGTGACTGATGTTTTATAGTCTCACATTTATTCACTGATTTCAGTGTTGCTGGTCTTGTTCATCTCCATTTCTCAACCCCAAACTCTAGTTCAGGTCCAAGGTACTCCTGATTCTTCTAGTTAACTCCTGTGATTTTTTTTTCTGCCTCTCAAGCATTTTCTTTGGAAACACTGGAAAATATTTCACTAGCAAAGTCTCTCTATGAGATTTATTATCAGGAGAATGAGAAGCAAAGTCCCCTTCTGTTTCATGTCTCACTTTTTCTTGCACAAATTGTTGTCTCCTTAGCCTGTTCTGCATTAAAGCATGACTTTGATCCTCTATGAAAAAATATTCTGAGGCCAGCTGGATACAGCAGCTTGAGTCTCACACCTGCCTCTTGACATTCCCTGATTGCTGAGATAAATGTGCTTGTCTTCCATCTAGTGTACAGTGGATAATAATTTACCACAAACATTCTAATGTCTCCAATTTTTAATACTTTGTCTTTCTGCCACAGTTTTGTCAAGATCAACTTTTTTCCTACTGGTATGATTACATATTTAGTAATATAGGTCTCAGCTGCTTTCTCTTGGCCAGGTTTGGAGCATACACACTATCTGCCCTTTCAGTTAACAAATGTTGTTGTGGAATACCAGTCCAGTTGCTTATTTGTTCTTTCATAGGATCATAGGATCACAGGAAGTTACTAGGCTATTAGCCCTGAGACCATTACAAGCCTAGCCAAGAATTTAGACCATGTTTCAAAAAGTCAGCACCCTATGCCACTGTCCAGCAGGAGCACAGGTGGAATCCCAGGGGTGTATTTTCTGTCCCCATCCAGTTATCCAGGTTGTGCTTAGAGAGGGTTAATGAGGTACTCTGATTTGTAAAGGGAGTCTATTGCACAAAAGGATGAGCCTCCAGGACACAAATCTGTCCTGAAAAGTCCTACTGATGTCAAAAACCAGGTTGAAGTCACTTGTGTAGGTTACTCAAGTGGAGCTTGACTTGTGGATATGCAGCAGTCCCATCAAGGCAGAGTCTGAGATTGCTTTGTATGCCAGACAGAGGTCGTCTCTGAGGAGTCTGTAAGAGACTGAGTAGAGGGAAAGGACCTTTAGCCTATCTGTGTAGGGTAGATGTTTGAAGCCCTGGATTGTCCTGGTGAGAAACCTCTGTGATCTCTCCAGCTGCTGCGTGTGCTTTGTGAGGTACATGCCGAAAGGGGCATTATACTCAACAATGGGTCTTATAAGGGAAGAATACAGGGATGTTATGACCACCTTGTCCCTGGATGAGATATCCTTACTAATGAGGTGGACCATGTAGAAAGCTTTTTGTACAACAGAGACAACATGGTGGTCAAAAGTCGGTTTGCTATCAACCTGGGTACCAAAGTCCCTCATGACTGATTGCATGTTTACAACCTTATTATCAATGTGATGATTTGTTGGGACGTTACTCTCCCCAAAGGGGATGATGATGCATTTTTTGTCATTCAGTTTGAGGCCATGTTTCTAGCACCAGCCGTTTGTTTGGGTGAGACCCTCTTGAAGGATGTCCACATCACTAGGGGAATTGATGACAGCACCCAGCTTGCAGTCATCTGCAAACCTGGTCAGCCATAGCCCACTGGTTTTGGCCTGCACCTCTGAAAAGTATATCACAAACAGCAGAGGCCCCAAGACCAATCCCTGGGGTACATCGCTCATTACAGGTCTACTGCTTGAGGTGGCTTCCCATATTTTGACTAGGTGGGTTCTATCAGTAAGCCCATTTGCTACCCATCTGGTAACATATGGATTGATGCCTAGTTGGGTGAGTTTATCTATAATACCTGAGTGGGGAATAGTATCAAAGGCTTTGGCCAGGTCAAGGTAGGAGGTGTGTACCATCTTCCTCTCATCTATGGCTTGTGACTTTCTCAAAGAATTCAACCAAATTTAACAGGCATAACCTCACCTTAATGAAACCAAACTGCATGGGATCAAGTGTTTGGAGGTTGCCAATGTCCTTGGTAATGAGGTCCATGATAATCCATTCCATGGCCTTGCAGATCAGGCTAGTTAGGCTGATGGGTCTATAATTTCCTGGATCAGTGGATGCTCCACCTTTGTGCAAAGGGATGATAGTGGCTGTCTTCCACTCATTTGGGATGAAGCCGGTACACAGGCTTTGGTTGAATAGGGTGCCTAATGGTGCTGCAAGTTCCTGCCTGGGTTTATGTAGGATGCAGCCTGGGATGCTATTGGGTCTTATGAAGGGTGTATTTTTTGCCTTTGAGAGGGCAGTGATGACTTTCTCGCTAGAGATTAGGTGAGGAGGGCAGGTACTGGGGACATCTTGTTTTACTGATGGAGGGGACAGAGCGGTGAAGTTTTCACTGATCCTGTCTGCCAGCAGGTTGGCTCTATCTATGGCATTTGTGTATGTGGTGTTCTTGACCACCAGTTCTGAGCAGATCTGGGTGCTTCCTTTGAGATTGTGGACATATGTGAAGAAGGCCTTATGACTGTCTTTAGTAGATGTGGCCAGTTTGGACTTGTAGTATGCTTTGTTGGATTTCAGTTGTGCTCTTATTTGCTTGCTCAGGCTAAGGAGAAATTGCTCCAGTTAGGCACTTGCTCCTCCTTGGTCCTGGACAGCATCTTTTTCCTTTTATTATAGAGTTTATTTATTGCAGATATCCACTAGACAGGTTTACTCTTCCTTGAGGAGGATGATTTTGTCCTGTTGGGTATTCCTGATTTCATGCAGCTATATAAATGCTCATATAGTACTTTGGTGTAGGTTTGGACATATGTGCCAGCTCGTCTGGAGGAGGAGGGGGCTGTGAAGCTGTTTATACCTTCCCTCAGGAGGTTGTAATCAGCTTTGGAGAAGTTTTTTGTTTGACCCTAGCTGAGGGGGAGGGTTAGGGGATATGGTGACTTCCAAAGTGATCGCTTTGTGGTCGGATCTTACCAGGGATGATGACACTGTAGGGATGCTTCAGTGGTTACTCATGTTGGTTAATACCAAGTCCAAGATATTTTTACCTCTTGTGGGGGTGTTGGTCAACTAGTCCAAGGCATTTGCATTGACAAATTCAATGAATCTCTGGGTATTTGTGTTTTGGCGTGAGTATTTCTTCTAATCTATGGTTGGATAGTTAGTCACCCAGGATCAGGGTAAATGGTTGAATCTTAATAGATTTTAAGAGGTCCAGATAGGTGGAGTGGAGGCCTATACTAAGTATGGTTTGAATAGGGGTCTTGTCAATTGTTAACTGTACCTGGAGTGTTTCCTGTGTGGCATACTGTTTGACCAGTCTGGAGGTGTGCATGCCTTTTATATTTATTGCAACTCCACCTCCTTTTGTTTTGCTGCCCATGGTTTGGGGTCTGAATATATGATAGGATGAGTAACCTGGTATGGCTGTGGTGCTCTCCTCACCTTTGAACCAGGTTTCTGTGACTGCACAAATGTCAGCATCTTCCAAGGTTAAGAATGATTGCAATGAGTGCAGTTTCATCTTTAGACTCCTAGCATTTATCAGCATGACCTTTAACTTATGTGTTGATGAAATTTTCATGTTGGTAGTTTTGACCTCATGGCATTGCCTAAAAAAGGCACTATGGGGAAGGCAAGAGCCTTTGCCAGGAGCCTGAAGCCCAAGCGAGACAGATGCAGGCCATCTTTGGCAAAGCATTGTGGTTTGTCAATCATGTTATCCCAGGCTGTCATTTACTGGATCCCCTTGGAATGATACCTGAAACTAAGCCAATTGTTAGTCAGTCATTTTCTGTTTGTATTGAGGCATCATTCTGGGTGATGGTAGAATGCTACTTAAGGCTAGGAACATACCTGCCTGGGACACATATTCGGTGAGCTCGATCATGTGTCTCTTCATATAGTCCAGGGAGGTACGTCTCAAGTCATTCACGCTAACATGGCCTATGACAGAGCCATAACAGTACCTGTTGAGAGACTTGAGTGCATGGGTGATATGGCAGATTCTGGCACCCGGCAAACAACTAACAGTGACTTTCTCCTTATCCAGCCTAGTGAGGGGCACATCTGTGTGTCTGACAATGGAGTCTCCTATGACTAATATGTTGGGTTTATGTTTAGGACTTAGTAGCTGTGAGACACAGGTGTGTGGACTATGTGTGGTGTGGTGGGCAGTGGAGTTCACATGTGTTTTTGCATCGGAGGTCTCTTTTGTTTGGGTATGTTTTTGTTGAGGACCTCCATATATGTGGGGTATGTTGTGTAGGTATGGGTGGTGGTAGAGGTGTGGTGTTCATGTTGACAACCTTCTCAGTGCCATATACTGACTTGTGGGGGGAGCCAGCAATGACACTTGATGTTTGCTGTAATTGCGTCTCTCACAAATTGTGTTTATAGGTGGTAGTATTAGAGGGTTATCTGTGTACATGAGGCAGATGCTACACTGTCTCAGGGTGCCAAATCAACCAGAGTGGCAGGAGAAAATATAGGAAATTGTCCATCAGTATTTGTCAGAAACTGAGGGAGAGAAGACAGAGAGAGCTAAGAGGGTAAAGGTTGGAAGGTCTAAGAGAAGTACTACTAGGTGATCACACAAGTGCTACTGAGGGAAAATTTGTAGCTGGAAATACAAAGAAAAGGGTTGAAAAAACATGCATCTGAAACTCTGAATACAGCAAACCTGTATCTAGACTATGCTACTCAATTTAAGGTTAAGAATACAGTAAAAAAACTCACAAAGAAGATGGGTCAACCACTTACAGACAAAAGAACAGAACTCACAGTATGAACAAATACAGTGAAGCAGTAACAAAATGCAGTAAAATGCAGTTAAACAATAATGAATTGCAGTAGATAGCAAGTAAATTGCTTTAAAACAGTGCAAATGTGATAAATTAGCTCACCACTATCACAACAGTAAAAAAACAGCTCAAAAAAGCAGTAGTTCTGTGGAATACTGTCATCAATTTAATAAGTACCGACAAGCAGTAATAAATGCAGCAAACTAAATGCAGTTGACTCCTAAGCACAAGCAGCAAAATGAATTAGGAAGAGGCACAATTTTTTTTTTCTTTAGTAAAAAGTGGGGAGACAGAAGATAATTCAAGGTTGAGAGGCTAAAGGGGTGGGCCTTCACAACTTATCTCACTGTACACAGTAGAATGAGCTGATGTAATGGGACTGGGGAAGTGTCCAATATCAAATTTATACTAGAGGCAGGCAACTCAAAGACACCAAGCTTTAATACAACAACAGCAGCATGACAGGTGGGTGGCATACACAAGATCAGAAGAGAGGTAAGGACTGAATTCACTAAGTCTAAAAAAAAACAGTTGCACAGTTTAAACAGATATGCAAGAAATGTTTTAGCAAATCAGAAGTGCAGAAAACAGTTGAAAATAAGCACTTATCTTTTCCAATCTCACAGCAGAGCAATGGCAGAAGGCCTATCTCACTGCTGCTTTGAGCAAACAAGTACAAACTGGTTTAAACATTGGCTATTTAAGGTAGAGAAACAGAAACCAGCCAAATTATCCAATCAAAAAAAAAAAAAAAAAAAAAAACACAGCCTTGCAGTAATGCCTCTAGCTAGATCAGACCAGACTGAATCCCCCCTACCAAAAAAAAAAAAAAAACAGCTAGGCCACTCTAGACAAAAGATTTGCACTACAAGTTCCAAAGGTCACAAATACTAATCGATATTCAGCTCTATGCTAGTGTTTTTCAAAGGTCTATATTATTACAAACAAAAGACCAACTGTCAAACAACATAAAAGCTGAAAATGCCATACCTCGAGGTTGCTTTTGTGAGGTGCTGCACCCCTCACACCCCCACTAATTATATATACCAGCTCTGAGATCACACTTCAGTGGGGAAAGGGCAAATTTTCCGATCTTCACTGTACCATGATCTCACAAAAAACACATTGATGAATGGCATTTTTGCGTTTTAAGATGTTTGATCTTCAGCCATTTCATTGTTATAATAGGAACCTGTTTTTTCAAGTACAGCAACGAGTACAAAGCAAAGAACAGACAAACTAAAAGGAGACAAAGACTGGAACAGAGGTAAGGATCAAATTCACTAAGTCTAAAAAACAGTTGCACAGTTTAAACAAATATGCAGTAAATGCTTTTAGTAAATCAGAATTGCAAAAAACAATTGAAAATAAGCACTTATCTTTTCCAATCTCACAGCAGAGCAATGGCAGAAGCCCTATCTCACTGCAGCTTTGAGCAAACAAGTACAAACTGGTTTTAATACTGGCTATTTAAGACAGAGAAACAGAAAATAAAATTAATAAAATTGATAGTCTGTTCCTTACAGTTTATCTGGTACAGCAGAAAATCTCAAGTTGTCTTTGCATGCTCTGTTATTTAATTCTACCATTTTTGAAACAACCCCTCATGAGCAATCACATACTCTGCCAGCCTTTTCTAGATTTCATCCTCTGATTTTTGCAGTTCTATCAGTTCATCTGAATAGCTGTTTAAATCTTCTTCCATTTTTTCCAGCCTTTTGTTATTTGAGTTGATGTACTCCTTCAATGTTTCAGTTATTTGAATAACCACTGAGCTAATTTGATTGCTTTTTCCTCTAAATTAGTGAAAATCATCTCTTGTACCAAGGATTGAGCTTGAACTGCTTTTTGCTGAACAGCTGGGGGATTCTTTCCAGTCAACATTTCCTCTTGACCTTTTCTAGATGATTTTCTTTCATGATCTCTAAGTTTATTTGCTGGCATCTGGGCAGTGTACTTACTAGCTAGTAAATTAATTTTACTAAAACTGGCAGAATTATGAGTTCTTATTTCTGTTTCTTTTTCACACTGGGAAAGACGAAGTTAATCTGTTGATCAGTGTGCAGCCATCTTGGAAGTTCTCTGGGTTTGTATTCTTGTTCTGAAGCAAGTTATACTTTCTATTATTTTTTTTCTATTTTGCTGTAATGTTTTAATAATAATGTTATTGTTATGTTATTATTGCATCATTTTATAAGCTAGTTATCTGTCTTAGTTAATTTAATATGTCAGCGTACATTCTTGTATTCAGATCAATTTACTGTAATTAGCTTGTTGGAATACTTGCTTCTGTCTATTTATTTATGTGCATATTTTGCTTTAATTTGTATACATTTGTTTCCTTGATTCCAGTTTGTGAGTGCAGTGGTTTCTGTTGAGTTTATCAATTTTTGTGGTTTGCAGTGTTAACCATTTATTTTTGTGAAAGGAATTGATAGATGATATTGATTAAGTGGTGGTAAAAGCTTGCTGATATGGCCAGAGTGATGATAAAGAAAATATATGGTACTATGCTTCACAAAAATGTTTGCATCACATGTAACAAAAGGGAACTTGTTTATCTTGTATGCTCTTCACTTCAGATATTCCTGAGTTTTATGCCTCAACTCCCTCTAGTTTTGACTACTTAATATTTGCCACAGACACAAAGTGCACATTCTTGCTGAATACTAAATTATTACCCTTCTAAACATCCTAAGAAACACTGTAATTCTGATAGATATGAGTATCATATTGTCCTGGGACCAGATTAATTGTATCATCTAAACACACTAATATCTAAACATTTAACATTGACAAAAAATATCTAAACGCAAAATGTAGACAAAATTGAAGTTATCCTAAGGAAGGATTTATACCATTTTCTCATTGTTATGTGACCACTAAGTTATATATTAGCATAATTATAATTATAATATAATTATAATAATTATTATTATTAAAAAAGTAATATTTAATTAGCAATGGGTGTAGGAAGTAAAGGGGGGAATAGCCCCCTGGAAAAATATTGGTTTTGGATGTGATTAGATTTTTTTGACATTTTGTGTTTCACCCCCCAACACACACATCCTCTGTTATTTATGTATACCAACTCTGAGGTTGCACAACAGTGGGGAAAGGGTATAAATAACTTCCTTGGTCTTACTTCAATTTTGTTGACATTTTGTGTTTAGAAATATGTGTATGTTTGTGTGTGTGTGTAAGGTCTTCTGAACCAAAGCTCAAAGATCTTAATATGTCAACTCCTGATCCAGCAAAATTCATGGACAGGCCTTAACAAGGGTCCTGCAGGGGAGCAAGTTCAATACTTCTTGTTTTGTTGCTTCCAAGGAGCTCATGGATTGAGAGTTGATAAAAGGTTTTTATTGAGCCACGACTGAAAGAATTACAGATCAAAGAAAAAAAATGCCCCCCCATATATAAAAATAGATATACAAAAACAGATAGCACACGACATTCCCAGTATGAACCAACATCATTAAGGTGGCAAACACTTGAAAAAGCAAACCAGGTTTCCCTCAAACAAGGGAGCAAGTCAGCTGATCAACTATTTTGATCACATGAATGTATACCAAAACTGCATTGTATAAAAATGGAATAATTTATTTAATAACTTTTGACATCTTTATTAAATCATCCTATCACCAGCCTATCATGATCTTGTGTTGTCTCACTAATTTTTAGTGAGCTTAACCTTCCTTAGGATTTTTTCTCATGTAAATAAGTATATACTGTGGAATGATCAAACACCTTCATATAGTATCACAACCTATGTGTTAAATAACACTAGAAACCCATCCTTGTTTGCTGTTCTTCTATACTCTATCTATTGATCTCTAGTGTTTTTCTTTCTTAGGTTTTTGTGAGACCTTAGTATCTCATCATAAATTACTAGGTGTATCTAATTTTGTAATATGTTATAAAGATTTGTACTACACCATTTCTAATACAAATGTATTAGTCTTATTCATCTATTCTTAGATAAAATTTTCCTTTTTCCTACTGAAATATAAAATATATAATCTTAGGCTTGTACTATAATTGATAAAACTTATGTACCAAATTATACTGTTATTGTCTTTGTCTTGACCTTTTATGTTGTTGTAATTTGTGGAGCTTTTCTCCCCGGGCCTCCACTGAAAATGGACATATATCCAGCTGGACTAGCCCGGTCAACAAATGTAAAATAAAATAAAATAAATAAAATAAATCATCTTCAAGAAATCATATACATGAACACATATTTCCATGGAAAATATAGTACCAAGTCAAAATAAAGAATATCATGTTATAAAAAAACAACACATGAAGCCCTTTTAATTCGGGCAAAGGAAGTGCAGATAGTTTACTGCAAACAAAATAAAAAGGCAGCAGTTGGAGTATGTTTGCTGAATTTCCAGTCTACATGTTTGAAGGGAAAAAGCACTCAACATCTTGAAAAGAAATCATTGTTAATAAACAAGTGTGTGGCATCATCTTTGTGTGGATTTACTTGGTGGTAGGTTATTTTGTTTTATACCTGCACTAGGCATAATAAAACATTAAATTCATGGGCTAGCATATCATACAGAAGCCATATTCATCTATCCACAGGCCCTTTTTTTTCCATTTTTGCATAAATCAGATAATCTGAGTATATAAAGTATTATAAAATGTCATTCAAACCAGGTTATACAACCATCTAAATATAAAATCCACATTAATTATTTTATGAAGAATTTTATTCCTCTTATATTTATTATTCATTAAAAAATCATTCTATCAATCTCTTAAAAAGTGAATGTTGCTTTCTCATGTTCCAGTGAGTGCTGATGTAAAGCACATCTGCCTGTTGCACCTGATAGCACTGAAATGTAAGGATGCTCTTTGATGAAAAGGGTAAGTGGTGTGTCCTACATAAAATACTCAACATATGCGTGTTGCAAGATATATGACCCAATCAGTCTTACAAGTGGCAAAGATGTTAAAATTAAAAATCTTGCTAGTATTTTTAAATGTAAAAAAAAAATAAAATAAAATCAGAGCATGTAAGGACATACTACAGAAGCAGCATGTTGCAGAACCATTTGGATGATTGCCAATCAGTTACTGCAAAAACATTAAAAATGTTTTGTAAAACCAGAAAAATAGTGGCAACATCTTTGGTTAGTTCTGTAACTAAAAATACACTTATCAGGTAAACAGCTACTCAAAACTGTCAGCTGTCAATACTGCTCAAAATATGCTTATCATCTTTCTTGTCTAACTACTCATGCTAAACTTAGTCACATATCTGGACTGACTATGTTGTTAATTCTTATTAAAGGCATAATATGTTTTACTAAGAGTTTTGCTTGCTCAGCCATACTACACTTGGAACCTGTCTCTGTAAATGTGCGTTTGAAGTTGCTTTTACACTTCAGAAAATCAAAACTGTTACTTCAAATTCTGTAAAGCCTCAAAATTGTGAATAATAGATATTCTCAGCAATAAATCTCAGATGACAACTAATATCTGCTAACAAGAAGTGTTCAGAGAATTGTTTTTAATAAAGGGTTTTGCGCAGAGCATCTAACAAATAAAAATAAATATTAAGCTAAATTGATTTTTTTACAATAACCAATCATTAAAATATTCAGTCACTGTTACTTAAAAGCCAACAATCATCTAAAATATCTTGAGATGCATTTGTAGTCCCTTGACTTTCTACAGAACTAGGAAGATGCACATACAGATGAGACAAACATGATATTGTGCGGTACAAACACTGGGGTCACAGCTGGTAAGTTATGTTTTTGTATATATAGAAAATACACAGATTAGAACTAATTCAAAACAGCAGCCTACATTTTTGGATAAGCAACTTTTTTGCAGCTGTAAATTTATGTTTTCAAAAAATCAGACTCAATCCAAATGAGTATTATTTCTTTAGGAATCTTGTCTTCAAACAATAGTTTAGATTCCCTTATAGAACAATACAATCACTTCTAGATAAATACAGAATAGCTTCATAATTCAGTTCATACATATTTCATGAACTGTCACTTCCTAGATTTTCTTCCTGGATCATCCTTGAGCAATGACATGTCACATTAACACTCTAGAGCAGTTACAAATCATCTGTGTCTCAGGTGAAAAGACTCTCATAGCTACAGCAAGTCTTCTTTTATTCTTCAACCAGAAATAGTTACTTGACCATCTTCCTAAAAAAGTTCTACTCACTAATTAAGGCTGACAGATAACTTTCTTAGATTTTGGATCTAGGTCTTTTTGAGAAAATGATAGTCACCAGTGAAGCATACAGGGCAGTACTTTATTATGTCACAGTCAAAAGAAGTATCACTTTTTATTGGTACTAGTTTTTCATTCATTTTTTAAATTGGTATATTGGTTTCATCCAAGAAGACTCCTTTTAACCATGTGTTAAAAGAATAACAATAATTAATCATATGTGCAAAATACCTATAATTCAAATGTTTCTGAAATGCTTCCAGTCATAAAAAAAAAAATAAAGGAAAAAAAATGTAACAACTAGACAAAAAAAACTGTTTAATATACCTCTTACACCTTGCAAGCACTTTCTTATTCCTGTTTAGGAATGAAAGTGCATAAAAGGTGTGAGAAGTGTATTAACTTATTTGTTTTCTATCTAGTTGTTTCATGTTTTATTCCTTCATATAGGCAATATAGTTAAAAACAATACAGGAGATACGAAGTAGAGATCATAAATTATGAGGTATTAAACAAATGTTACAAATAATTTACTAAGAATTTGCGGTAACATTCAATCAATATTTATGCTGTGTGTTTACATAATTGTTCATCAAGGTGACAGGCAAATTAAAGATGGAATGCTAGGGTGCTGCTAGATGTTTTGTATTACTCAGTGCCCAGGATGAGAGGAACAGAAATTATAGATAGTCTGAAAATTAAGCCATCTATTTTATGAAAATCCAACGTAGTTTCCATCTCATTGGTTCAACACAACCATACATCTCGCAAGCAAGCATCTGTGTATAATATCAGTACTATGATTCTATTCTATTCATTGAAGCATGATGTCTTGCTTTGCAATTATTTAGTCACAGTGCCTGGAATGTACTTGCATTTGTCTGCATTTTTATCATATTTTTTTTTCTTGGATGTTTACAGTTTTTGTATTTGTGGAGTTTTTCAAAGATTTTTTAAGCTTTTTTGATGGCTTCCCACCATCCTAAAACTAAGTTGGCAAAAGCAGGGGCCAAAGCAGTTCCCACTGCTATGCCTTTGACTTGTTTGTAATATTTTCTATTAAATAAAAAGTAGTCGTTTTCCAGTAAAGAACAGTGGGAAGTCCACACTTTGACTTCTAGTTTTTGCAAAAGATTTGTGGATGACTTGTTTTTTATAGTGAATGGAACTCCTCAAGAATGTTTGTTATTAGTTGAGCACCTTAATAAGGAATCAAATTTTTTGAAGTTTACCTTGGAGAGATTGGCTCTAAAGTGAATTTTTACATGTCACCATAGCTTGGAATCATTATGAGAATAAATTTGATAGTTGTATCTTTAGAAAAAAATGCCCTCTCAAATGGATACTTGCATTATAAGAGGCAAGCTTCCTTATTTTATTTAGAAGAACATATCGAGAGAACAGTTCATTTGAGCCTCTAGAATGACTACTAGTGACACAAAGTTTAAAGAACCAAGATTTATTATATCTTTATTTGCACAGAGGAGTTACAACAAAGAATTTTTATTAAAACAGCAGAACATGTTTCTCCTAAATGAAAGACATTATATGAGCCGATTTTAGTTAATTCTTTTGCTAATGGTGAAAGTAATGATATTAAAAAGAAGTTAATATAGATGGGACAGTTGCTTATTCTCTAGGTATGTTAGCTGATACTTATTATATTCATGAAATTATTAATGCTAACTGGAAGATATTAGAAGGGACAGTGATTTTTTTAAGATAATAGGTAGTTCCCTATCTTTCAGGGTGGTGCAGTGGTGCAGCGGTTAACATTGTCACCTCACAGCAAAAGGTTCTCTGGTTCAATTCTCACCTGGGGTGCCTTCTGTGTGGAGTTTGCATGTTCTCCCTGTGTTCATGTGGGTGTACTCCAGTTTCATCCCACATTCCAAAAACATGCATCTGGAGCATTTCTCCCCAGGCCTCTGCTGAAAACAGGCTCTGTTGAACCTAGTCAGACTATCCCAGTCAACAAATGTTAAATAACATAAATACTGGTATGAGGAAAACAATATTATTTTAGGTCAAAAATCCCATGCATTAAAGAATTCACTTAACCTTACCCCATTCAAAAACTTAATCTACAGTCAGCTCACGATTAATAAAAATGCGTATTATACACCTGCTATCCTAAACAAATTCATCTGTAAACATTCAACAACCTGTCCTTTCTGCCCTCAGGAGATGGCAGATTTACTGCACATCTTCTGGAGATGCAAGAAAGTTTATAAATTATGGTGTTCATTCTCCACATAACACCCAAAACCCTCACAGGCATACATAAACATGTTTTGATCACAGTTTGTGCACTAATTAAATACATTATTGCCAAAAACTGGCTAGACAAATCTAAGATTACATGGGAAAATGTCAAGGTTATGACAATTAAATGTATATCCTCCCATAAACTGGTAACTAAAAATCCGAATAAAATGTCACATTTTCAGAAATAGTGGGGATATCTTCTAGACACACTCAAAGATTAGACTGGAGATACTTTTACATGCACTATTATATGACACCCAACTGCTTGCATTTTCCACCCTGACTCTTCCTTCTATTTACAAACTGAACTCTGTATTTATTAACTAACATTATACAGATGAAGACCAAATCCCAAAACTCAAATTCCACTTCTATATTTCACAATTACCAAGCCCATGCATGTACCTTTTTCTCTCCCTCTCTCTTTCATCCCTTTTCTCAACATCTTTCCTATTGTTGTAATTGCAACCATGGCGTCTAAGTGTAAATAGTTTTTTTTTATCCACCACTTCATTGCTTTTATCATCTTTTGTACTAAGAGCCATGCATACCATAAATGTATCCTTATAATATTGGAACATCGTGAGCTATGCAGAATTCAGCTTTGTGAGCACCACAATATTAGTACACAGCTAATTTCTTCTCCTGTGTACAATTGTTTGAAATTATGATATTTCATTTTATTATTGTTCCTCTTGTATTTCTTTTTCTGTTTGTTACACATTATCATTGCTGTGTGTTCTATTTGTACTTCATTTATATAAATCAATAAACATTATATTGAAAAAAAAGAGAATAGGTAGTTCCCTAGATTTGTTTATAGAAAAACGAGAAGTATTAAATTCATGTTGTAGAAAGAGAGTACTAAAAAGTGTTCCCCACCCACAGATGCAAATCAAGGTACATATAAGTGTGGCTTTGTTCACATATAGGTTTATTTTAGAAGGACCTTGTATATCACTGGACCATTCACAGCAAACCATTGCGGTACCTGTTAGGTTCACTTGTAAATCAGAGGGGTTAGTTTACATTAGTTTGTGTTCAGGCTGCAGTGCTTTCTATGTGTGAATGACCACAAGAAGTTTAGAAAAAAGGATTAAAGAGCATCTTTATTAAAGTGAAGGATGAAAAGAATGCACTGTTCAAGCATTCTACAGTATGCAAAAAATATAAAAAGTTGTTATTTTTAGTATTAGAACAAGTCCCATTGGATTTAAGGGGTGATAACTTTATAAATGGGATTGAAATGAAAGAGGCTGAGTGGCAGGTTAGATTTCAGGCCCACAAAAGCCCTGGTCTAAATGATATGTTTAATATAAAATGTTTTTTGGGGGGAGAGACAGAAGGTTAAAAGTAAATAAATGATGCTTAGGAATATTTTATATTTGTTATATATTATAAACTGTTTTATAAAGTTTTCAATGTACAAATGTCTAATATACACATTTTCTTTAATTGTCTCAATTATGTTATTGGTTTCTGCTTTTTATTGGTTGTTGGAATGTATTTAAAGTTTATATATCTGGAAGTTTAATTGATTCTGAAGAAGTCTTGTGACAAAAACAGTTAATAAAAGCTTTTTAAGCTAAGTCTATTGTGGTCCTGCTGCTCCTAGTGTTGTTTTTTTGTTTGTTTTTAGTTAGTATAGTGTTACCACTTTTGGATTTAGTCTTATTTTATGCTGTTGTTGTTGCTTATTCATTTAATTAAGTCTGACTGTTTATGAGTTGAAGGAGTTTAGCACACCAGGCTTGTCTATCAACAACTGGTTCTTTAATTTTTTTTATTCCATATTCATTGCTTCAGTAATGCTGTTTATCCATCTTAGCCTCTGCTACCCCTTCTTCTTTTGCTTTTGATACTTCTCAGCATTAGTATCATGTCTAGTTACTCCTGGCTTCATGTTATGTCGGTTGAGTACTGGAATGTTACTATCAGACCTTTCAGTGAACAGTCTTGGATTATTTCACTATTTATTGAATGATCTGATTTTTTGTTTTTTGCAGTCCACAGGACTTTCTAAAGTTATTTCCATCTCCAAATATTTCTGCTTACAAAGTTCCAAAAGGGTTTGATGACCTCACTACCATTAAAACATTGATTTGTCATTAGAAAAGTTTTGATTCTGATATATATATATTTTTCATCTGTTAATATCATATATTTCTGGAGAATGTACTGTAGAAGACTTAGGTCATGTTATGTTTAAGGACATCAATGACCACAGCATCTTAATTTTATGACAAATAACAGTTTCCCCTAGCATTAGTTATTTTTTCACACTGCTTCAAAATTAAGCAGAATTCAAAGCAACAGTACAATAAATGTGGAATAGTACTTCACAGTCATTTTATGGAAGCATAATTCCCCCCACATGGGAAGTGAGCAAAACGGGTATAGCTTTCTTACATTTACAAATCAGCATGGTGATGCTTCTATAATTCATAATCATTTCATAAACATCAGCAAAAATAAACATGTCTAGGTATACCAGAGAGTCATATCTGTAACATCACAGAATGTTAAGCCTGTCAGGCATTCATATCTGTAACTCAAGAGTACTCCTTAAAATACTAGACAAAAATATGCCAACTCTCTCACACTTTGCAAAGCTGTGAGAAAACCTTGTTGTTTATCTTTAACCAGGCAAAATGACTACTTTTTCAAAAGAAAGTTACCCTCCCACTTCTGAGCTTTGTTCTGTTCAAACTAGCAAAAATAAATGTTTCACATTTACAAGGTAGACTGTCACAAAGTAAAAAAAAAAAAAAAACACAACTTCCATTCCCATCCAGTCAATGCACTTCATTGTAAGTACCTCTCATAAAACTCCAAAGGAGTGACCAAAACTTTCCCTGACAAGGGCCAAAACTTTGTGAATCACTCCCACCCATTAGAAATTGGATGAAGTACTCAGAATTTTATATAAAATTAAAAACTCATCTCTTGAATGAAGCACATTGTAACTGTTTCAAACAAAATGGTGTTAGATAAAACAGTAACAGAAGCTGTACACAGGTTCTGCATATTTGTAAATGCACCACATCTTACAAATTGGCTTAAATGACTATATAGTCACCTGAATAAATGCCAATGTATTGCTTTAACCCAATGCATACCCTGTGTGACACTGACACAGTAGCAGAACAGAAATAGCTACTTTTATTACTAGTTTTTCTAACCTTTCAAGGTTTTACCAAACTAATTTATTCTGAACTTTGATGTCAAAGTGTTATTTCTGTTGTGTATCCTAATGCTTGTTTGTGCACCATTCACAACTACATTTTTGCTGATCATAATTTACTGTTTTGTATTCTATTGATTTTTTTTTAAACCTGTACTACTTGTCATATTTATTGTATTATTTATCTTCTATTCTGAATGCATCTCCTGGACTGAGCTAGAAATTGGTCCTGTGCTATCAGTGCTCTGTCTAAGCAAACACATTTTAAATAAAAGATAAAACATAAAGAAAAGAAAAAAAAATCATAGCTAGCTAGTTAGATATGTACATAGATGGATACTTATATAAAAATAAATAAATAAGCTATTCCTTCTAAGCCAGTGGCCTATTTTTATTTGAACGTGGACACATTGACCCAGATTCAGGAAGCCTCCGTGTAAGAGTTATAACTCTTACATGGAGGCTGCAGTTAAACGGTGTGATGTCAGCATGTCATGCATATGCATGAGGAGCATGAGGCATGCTGAATCACACTGTAACTCTTACATGGACCGTGTAAGACAGTAGGGGGTGTGTCCGTTGGCTAAGCCCTGCAAGCGGACACGCCCCTGGAAATCTATAATGGCTGAAAGTAAACAGCCACGAGAAAGGCCATGGAAATGTGAATAAACACACTACACAACACATGCCCCCACAGACCAGCAATGTAAAGAGTGAACAGATGTTATAAAATGAAAATAAAAACTGTTTTATTTTTTTTAAACCCCGTAAATGTTTGCTACTGTGTGCGCTCTTGTGCGCGGGTGTGCTACTAGCGCAACTGCAGTTAGCTATCAGTGGAAAAGGATATAAGAACTAAATATGCAAAGTAAGCCAAACAGTAATAGCAGAGCGGTAGAGTTATCGGCTTGAGAGCAGGCAGGCAAGGTTCGAGCCCACACAACAACCTTTTTTTTTTTTTTTTTGTAAATAAGCACTAAAAAGGCCCCTGACAGTATTGTACAAATGTAAAAGTATTTCCTTTTGTAAAATGGAATAAAATGGAGCATATATTTCCAAGTAATACAAGAATAAAAATGGTTAGAAATGTACTGATAGCTAAACTGCAGTGAGACAGAGTGCCTGTAGCTAAGTAGTGTTTCACAAACTGCAAATTGCTTGCTCATAGCTAAGCACTGGTTTAACAGGCTCAAACTGTGTGCAACTAGCTGTGCTTAGTTTAATATGTGTGTTACTAGACAATTAAGGTGTAACCCAGCGCACATCGTTTGCGCGACGCGCCCACAAGCTAACCGGTGCGCATGTAAGCTCAGCAAACGAGCGCAGACCTGGTTTTAAAGTGCTTAAAAGTGCTTTTGGCATGTTTGATTGACAGGTCCTGAAGTCATTTCTAGACAGTCATAAAAATTAAAATTCAGTGGTCAGATTTGAACTCAGGATACCATGCACTAGAGTCAAGGTACTAAACCACTAAGCCATGACAGCAGTACTTAGAAATGCAGAAATAGCATATATATAGGATGTAATCCAAAATGGAGCATGATAAAGCAGTTTCTGTGAAGTAGATACAATTCTAAACTGGCCAATCATAGAAATGTGCGGGAAAATCGGCATATATAAGCCCCATAGGCAGGAATACACAGCATAAACGATTGTAGAATAGACCTGCAGGCAGAATGAGTGGAGTAGGGGAGGGACATTGCTTTCGAGCACAGCGGTGGGGCGTTGAGGAGTCCAGATACATGGTCTGGCTCCTAGTTCACCATCATGAGGCCAAACTCATGCAGGGCCAGGTCTCATGGGGAGCGTACAGGGTGGAGGCATGGGACCAGTTGGCTCATGATCTTACTAGTTCTACTGGGATTCCATGCACTGGTGAGAAGGTCCGTCACCACCATGCGGACCTGAAGTGATGTAAGCAAGACCAGTTGACCCAATGGATCCAGGAGGCCCGGGATATGCCCAACGCCCCACTACTGAGTAAATAATTTTACTTATGTATGTAAGGAATTCAACTAGCTGATACCATGGAGATGTGTATCCCAATATTACTTGTTTTGTATTACAGCTGCAGGTGTCCGCTCTATGAATTGACAGGCACATGACCACAGGCTGGTGCGGCTGCACCACCATGCAGGTTAGTAACCCCACCTAGTACTTGTAAATAAATATTATAGTGTAGCATGTAGCAGAACACTGCAGTGTATTGCTTAAAAGTAATAGAATGTGCAAGCAGCAAGTAAAAGTCTGCAGGTATGACTGCAACAAGTTCATTAGTATGCAAGTGAAACTGGAAATATAAGTGATAGAAATAAATAGTGCTGTAATACAGATGTCCCACCATTAATTAAATGTAGTATAACCTGCAGTAGTCTCAAGAGTACAGCTTCAGAATCTGAGGTAATCACATGTGAGATATATCCCCTGTTGAAATGCTGAATCATGACAGAAGTGAGGCTGCTGGAAAGTGTTGGAATCCCCACAGGTCTAATATGTGAACAAAGCCTAAAAGTACCAACCTGAACTGTGAAATTGCAGGATGTGTGAGAGTGACAGAAAGGGTCATGTATCAATGAATAAAGTAGTAATAACTCCTGAATATATAAGCTTCAGTGTGGTTCTACAGAACTAAATGGATGTGGGAATTAAAACTTAACATCCCAAACTGATTTCAGTGTGTCTGACTCTTGAATGTTCAGGCCAAAATCTGTATATGGTGATCACAGTCAGCAATTTGCAGATAGAATGAATGATTGTCTGACATACTAAACATCCATAGTTGTCCCCTGCCCTGTCATCAAATTGTAGCAGGATGATGTATCTGATCAAATTCAAAATAACTAGGATAGTGATGTATCTGTAACAGGTCTAGCATGACAGTCAGGTAAAAATCATTTGGAAACTATCACCCACAAGTTAATTGTGTTTCTATTACAAATGTATATCAATGTATAATTTATGAATGTGTCATCATTTTCTTTCTCCACCCCACCCTATAATTGCAAATTAAAAAACCCACTAAATATTGGTATGTGAACATTTCATTAACCATGGACATCTGTCCTGTTTCAAAAATATATGCATGTCTGTTGTTGCATGTGCCCTGGTCATACCTGCAAACCTGCAAACCTGATGGCCTGTTGCCATTAATCAACCCTGCATGTTGTTTGATTGTGTATTTCCATTCAAATAATGCATGTGATATTGATATGCCCATTGTTCAATGGTGTTAATATCTGGGTGTTTGTTTAATGGGAATACCAATGCATGCTGTTACAACTAATTTGAATGGAATAATATGCCACTAACCCAAACTAACATAACATACTCACAAACCTAGAACGCTTGGGAAGGCAGGTCCCAGCGGACCCACCTTTCACACCTCAGCTGGCGAGTGCACCTGGCACTAGTGCCCAGGCCGGACCCTCCTCCGGTGGCCCTGTGCCACCTTTGGGTGGAAGCGCTGCAGGTGATGGGGCCGTCCCCCCTCTGCAAGCGTGGCCGGAGGAGTATGTCCACTCACCCTCCAAGGTGTCCGGTCTGTGGTGCGAAGGGAGATCCAAGACTCTGTTCTTGGGCCCCTATGCCAGCTTGAGGCCCGGGTGGCACAGCTTATGGGCATGCCCATTGTCCCGCCTGCACAGCCCCGTCCTGGACTGTGAAGGAACAGTGGCAACTGCCTATGGGTGGGGATATCAGTTCCACTGTTGCCATCTGTGGGCTCATGTGCCCTGGATATTCCAACCTCCGTCCCTGTCAATTGTGTAACCCCCCCCCACATGTGTCATACACCGCCCCTGTATGCGTCTTGTCTGTCTTGTCTGTTAACCTACCCAACCTACCACCCCAGCTATACCGACTACCTCACCTGACATACCACTCTCACCTGATAAAAAAAAAGGGGCACTCTGTACCCACAAAAAATTATGCCCCATACATAGCTGTCCATGTTGCACACATGTCCGCTGGACATTGAAACTGTTAATTACAATTGGCTGTACAACAGGTATTAATGTTGTCCTGACACCTCTCTCAGGGGTGAAAGGTTCCAAATGTCACACCAAATTGCATACAAATGCACAGCTGTTGCTGAGAAAGACATGGGCAGCTATGGGCCTCACCTACATCCTTCCTGCAAATTCCAAGCTTGTTTCCCTACTGTCTTATCCTCTTTGTGACCCCTTTTTCACCACTTTCCTGTCACCCCTTTTTCTTTTCTTTCAAAGAAAATAGCGCGGGTGTGCACTTGTGTGCGCGGAGCTCACCGCCAGTGCGCATGCGTGAGCTTCGCGCAAATGAGCGCAGACCTAGTTTTAAATACTTACAAGTGCCTTTGGCACTTTTGATTGACTGGTCCTGTACTCATTTCGAAAGAAAAATAAATACGCACTGTCAGTCTCGAACCCAGGACCTTGGTAAAACTAATCTGTATGACCTACCACTAAGCCATGACTCCCATACAAGAACATAGTGCTAAAATATATATAACATGTAATAGTAGGAATCAATATAAAGGCAATATAGGATGTGTACTACCCAAAGCATGTCAGGTAGATTTTTAATGCCTGAATTACTGGATTCCCATACTAGTTTAGTGTTCACGGAAACAGCCCTGCTAATTGTTAGCTTGTACATAATAATGTAAGGTAATGTACATATATGAAAGTATTATATGTACACACACACACACACACACATATATATATATATATATATATATATATATATATATATATATATATATTAATACATATGAAATATAGTGGTAGGTGTCAGTATTCACACACACTCACTGCAGGAAACAGTGAAAATAAATGCAGCAGCCACAATCTACAACACAGCCTGGCTCCTGTGAGACTTAATAACCCTTTTAACTGCGTAAAGGTGCCTTCAGCACTTTGATTGACAGGTCCTATACTCAGTTTGAAAGAAAAACAAATTCCTACTGTCAGTCTCGAACCCAGGTAATACTAGTCTGTACGACCGACCACTAAGCCATGACTCTCATACAAGAACATAGTGCTAAAATAAATATAACATGTAATAGTAGGAAGCAATATAAAGGCAATATAGGATGTGTACTACCCAAAGCATGTCAGGTAGATTTTTAATGCCTGAATTACTGGATTCCCATACTACTTTAGTGTTCACAGAAACAGCCCTGCTAATTGTCAGCTTGTACATAATAATGTAAGGTAATGTACATATATGAAGGTATGTATATGTAGACATACATATATATATATATATATATATATATATATATATATATATTAATACATATGAAATATAGTGGTAGGTGTCAGTATTCATACACACTCACTACAGGAAACAGTGAAGATAAATGCAGCAACCAGAATCTGCAACACAGCCTGACTCCTGTGAGACCTACTAACCCCTTTAACTGCTTAAAGGTGCCTCCAGCACTTTGATTGATAGGCCCTGTACTCAATTTGAAAGCAAAATATAAGCATACTAGTAGGCCCTACCACAAGACCATTGCAACACTAGTCTGTATGACCTACCAGTAAGCCATGACTCTCATACAGGAATATAGTGCTAAAATAAGTAGAACATGTAATAGTAGGAATGAAGATAAAGGCAATATAGGATGTGTACTACCCAAAGCATGTCAGGCAGACTTTTACTGTCCCAATTACTGGATTTCCACACTAGTTTAGTGCTAACAGAAACAGCCCTGCTAATTGTTAGCTTGTACCCAATAATGTCAGTTAATGTACATATATGAAAGTATGTATATGTACACACATATATATATATATATATATAGATATATATATATATATACCAATACATATGAAATATAGTTGTAGGTGTCAGTATGCATACACACTCACTACAGGGAACAGGTGAGAGAAATGCAGTAACCTGAATTTACAACACAGCATGAAGCATGAGAGACGTACTAACCTTCACACTCACAGAAAACTGTCGACAGCGTACCAGCATGGTCCACGCCCTTGCAATCTGAAAGGGCAATGCCTATCTCACATACCCTTTTATAGCACTGTCCTGAAATCACAGTGAGACATGCAATCAGTACACAACTGGCTGCATGCAATTAGCAAATGCTGCCTTACAATTGGTGCAGAGGCCATCACATGGACCTATGCAGATACCTACAAAAGCATGCAGTACTCACACTCCACACATGCAATACATTCATTGCACAAAACCGACAGAGAAAGAGAGAGAGAGACAGAGATAGAAAAAAAAGAAATAAAGACAGCCAGCAACAAAACCAGCAGCAGCAGCAAACAACAAGTAGCACCACTGACACAGCAACAGCTGACACAAACACAGGTAATGCAAAGTAGCAGGTTAATACTGTGTTTACTGTGAAACCTCCAAATGTATCATAGTTCACTATCTATAGGTATGTCCATGAGATAGGTTGTGTGTACATAGTCCTGATATATATACATATGTAATATTGCTGTACATGTCGTCCATACTTAAAACTTCCATAGCTTAGAACACAAGGCCAGTTATGCATATGATGCAGTTGTTCCCAGGGCCAGTAGAGGTTCCTCCTCATTGGTGTGGGACCACTGTGTATGTATGGCACTGTTCAGGTACATATCCTGTAGTATGGCCAGGGTTTAATATCAGTCTGTAATGTGGTGCTATGTCTTTTAGGGGTGAACGTATCACACATCCAGGGATACCATTTTGTAACAGTGATGCTGTGTGTTCTGCAATGTTGTGGGTGGCCCTCACCTGGACATGTGAGATGATAGGGAGGTTACAGTCATCTGTGATAACTAATTCCACTTGTGTAGGAGAATGGGGGGGATACCTGCACCTAAACTGTCTGCAACAATGTTGCCAATATCAGTGCATTTGGTGAATGTGAAGCATCTTACCACTGCTGACCACAGATGCCTTGCCTTCATGTGAATCTGCCCTGTGCTGCAGTAGCCTCCTGCTATTGTTATACAATGTGCCTGTATCTGTAGTCCACTGGACAGGATAAATAAGTGGTGTGCATATGGTCTGGGTTAGATATGTGTGTGCACACTACATGCACTATGTGGGATGTCTGTGGTAAGCTTTTGCAAAGGGCCAGCAGTGTGTGTTGTGGCTTCCACTGGCCCAGTGGGCTGCATGGATAGCATCACAGTCCTAACTAGTGAATAACTGTGTAATTACATGCATACATAGCAAGGTAGTGTACTGTGCTTGTGGTGTTGTTGGGATATGTATATCCAGGCTGAGTAATGTGTGTCCACATCACAGGGTTGGATGGCAACACACATACAGTATGTAGGGATGAACACCCAGAGTGTTTCAGACGTGTTGCCTGTGCAGAAATATTTGGCCATTACCTGTGCATCCCCCACAACACACACACATGCAACATATGGCAGAAGTACTATAGCAGTACACATAGGTTCATAGGTTCATACTAGGTTATTTGCCCTAGGGCAACATGCGTTATTGGTACCAACACCTTCTCTTTTGTTGTTTTGTTTGTATAGGGTGCTGTCAACATCACTTTTTGTTAAGGGAAATGTGCACCTGCAGTGCATAGCCCCATTTGGCAAAAGCCACATCCCACCCCCAGCATTGTGCACACACACTAACCCCACCCACACTTTCCATTTGCAAGACTCAAACCCCTACCTTACTGTGTTATGACACTAGAGACAGACACATTAGCAGAGTGTGCTATTTGCATTAGTGGGAGAAATTCTTTCTAATGCTATACTTAGAGGGTGCTGACATCATCTGTGTTTAGGAAGAGGGATGTGCACCCTGTAGTGTGTTCTCCCAGTTGGCAAAAGGCACTTTTCCCTCACCGCATTATGCGCACACACAAACCCCAATCATACTAACACAGATACATTCCCTTTGCAGGATTTAAACTCCTACCTAACTATGTTATGACACTGGAGAAAGACACATTAGCAGAGCACGCTATACAAATTACTGGAGAATGTAAATTCAGATAATATAGTTATAGAGTGCTGACATCATCAGTGTTTCAAAAGGGGAATCTGAATCCTGTAGTGTACTGTCACAGTTGCTAATAGGGGCATTTCCCACACACACATCAATGTGTTTGAGGTTTGCATATGTGGGGGATCCAGTACTCCAGTGTGATTACTATATAGTTCGATTGCAACAATGAGGGATATACTTCAAGTGGTGAGCATTTTGTACTCATGTTTGTGATGATCAGGTCTAGTATATTTGCCCCTCTTGTGGGAATGTTGACTACCTGTTCCATAGCTAAAGAGTTTCTGAACTATGGGAACCCTAGAGCTTGGGTATTGTGGCTTGAGTAATGTTCACAGTCTATGTTTGGGTAGTTGACGTCACCCAGTGTGATGGTGTTTGCAGAGAAATCTATACTCTCCTGTGTCATCATGAAGGCTGTGTGGGATTCCTGAGTTTGAGAGGGTGCTGTAAGAGCTCCTCTGTGTCTCTTTCCATGTGGTCCAGGGAGGTATGTCTCAGGTTGTTCACACCAGCATGGACAATGACTGCCTCATACTTGTACTTGCTGTGGAGTAACCTGAGTGCTTGTGTTATGTGGCACATTCTATCACCCGACAGGTAGCTAAATGTGACCCTCACCTTGCTCAGTCTGGAGGGCGGGACGTCAGTCAACAGCTCATGTCAAGCATGTTCACACTCCTCATAAATGATGTGGAAACCTTCAAAGCCCCCAGGCCTGTTGAAAATATGGACCAGACTGCAGATACCTGTATAAAAGCATTCTATGGACACATTCAGGAATGCATGGATCATGCAATCCCAAACAAAAGCATGACCCAATCCTCCAAAGGCAGACGTCCTGTGTGCTGGACACCAGCCATAAACAAACTATACAATAGAAGGATGAAGCTACTACATGATACAACAAACTCCCAAAATCTGAAGGCATCACTGATGAGTATTAGAAGACAACTACAGGCACTCATAAGATTGTCTAAGGCCATCTTTGAGAGAAGATTCCACAAGACACTAAGGATAATCACAAGGCTTTCTGTAGTTATGTTAGGAACCTGGGTGGTAATACCCAGATATGCTCAGAGGTAGTCCAAGATGTCACACGGAATACCAAACACACAGACATTGCCATCATCCTAGTGGACAGGTTCACTTCTACCTTCTCCCCCCCTCCACACCAAAAGGGCAAATATTTCTCCCAGCAGAGTGCTGCCCCCCCTGACATCTCAGATGCTCAGGTAAGAGCTGCCCTCTCCAAAGCAATAAACACTGCATCAATGGGACCAGACAGTGTCCCAGGCTGTGTCCTACATGAACCCCAAGAAGAGCTACACCCAGACATAACACTACTGTTCAATCCCAGCCTTACTACACGATATGTGGCCAAAGGGTGGCGTACAGCAACAGTGGTCCCTCTACATTCAGGTGGTGCCTTAACGGATCCTGGACGCTATTCGCCCCATACGTCAGAATAGCTTGGTCTGCAAAGCTATGGCAAGGATCATCATGAACCCCATAAATATAGATATTGGGGACCTACAGACATGTCACCATACACAGTTTGGCTTTGTTAATGGCAGATCCTGTCTGTCAAACATGTTTGATTTCTTTGAAACAGTCACCAAGGCCACTGTCAAGGGGAAGGTGGTCTACACAGCCTACCTGGACCTTGCATAAGCCTTTGATACAATACCCCACTTGTGCATTCTAGGGAAGCTCACCAGTGTACATATTAACCCCTATGTCACTACAGATATTGCACAGTGGCTCAAGGGCAGAACACACATGGTTAGAATTGCTGGAGCCATGTCAGCCTCAAAACCAGTTACAAGTGGTGTCCCACAAGGCTCAGCCCTGGGATCTGTCTTGTTCAGTATATAGTTATCAGAGGTACAAGCCAACATGGAAGTACTGTGGCTGACCAAGTTGCAGATGACTGCAAACCGGATGCCATAATCAACTCTCCAGCTAACACACGCATCCTCCAAAAGGGCCTCTTGGAAACACACGACTTGTGCCACAGCCATGGCCTCAAGCTGAATGCCAAAAAGTGTATAGTCATCCCCTTTGTCAAAAACAAAGTGACCACAAAGTACCACATATGTGTTAATCCATTAAGTGCAGACGAAGGAATTATGGACCTTGGGGTACACAGGTTGATAGCATTCTCTCATTTGACAACAACATGGCCAAAGTGGTTAGGAAAACATTTTATATGGGCCACATCATCATGAAGGGATTCACATGTAGATCAGGGGGGGACATTGTGCCTCTTTACTCATCCCTCATCATGCCCATAATTGACTACAATGCCCCTGTCGGCATGCACCTTACCAGACACCTGCAGCAACTGGAAAGACCACATACGTACCTCAACAAGAGGATCAAAGGGCTCAAATAGATGCCACATACTGACTGGTTAAAGAAACAGCAGCTCTACTCAGTGGCATACTGCCTCTTCATAGGCAATCTGTGCCTGACATATAAAGCCATGTCAAACCCTGGCTTAATGGCCATGCTGCACCTCAGAATATCCAGATCCCATCAGGCTACATGCTGGAAAGACTTGAACCTCAGGAGTGATATACATAGGAAATGCTGGAGGGACACATTCATAACTCAGAGGCCCCCTTCATTCTGGAATATTATCCCAATAGAGGATAGGCACAGTCACTCAGTGACTATCTTCCAGAGGGATATTAATGACTGGATGTGACATTGTAGGTTTACCCTGGGTATCACTTATGTGTCACTGTTAGACAGAGGCACAGTATACTAACCTTGGAAAAGGGCATAGCAAGATAGATTTACAATGCATGGTGAAAGCCACACACATTCTGGCTAGGTGTATAAATGCCCTAGGGCAGATATCCTTGTATGAACCAATGGACCTATGTATCTTGTTCACCATTGGCCCTATGTGCTGTTAAACACCAATGCAATCTCAATACTATGGTAGCATGTGCAAAGGTCAGTTGTCAGTCACCTCTATGGTACAGTTGTGGAATATGTGAGTCATGTAGTAATGTCACAGCTGCCACATGTACACAGTCAACCCTATCCCCTACCCATGGATGTACAACACATGTATGAGATGGAAACACATGGCCAAACTGTGGACTAAGCACTCTGAACCCAGTACTGGCATAACCTGTCAGGTGGCATGAAATACTACAGTGACTGCAATACCAGTCTGATGTGGACCTACACTGACAGCAATACAAGCACGGAAACACACCGGGCCATTCGTGGAGCCTAAGGATAGCATCCTGCCTGAGTGGCAGACACCTCTGCAGCTGGCACACAGGCATACGTTAGGCCTAAACACCACATAGCACACAAATCCTGTGTGCCAAACAAGCACAGTCTGTACTACAACACTACTGCTGCGGTTGTGTTAGGTACTTTTATTGTCCAGTACAGTGAGGTCATGCTCACCAGGCTGGACAAGGTGAAGGTCACAGTGATATGCTCATGGGGCACTATGGTCCACCGCATAACACAAGCATACAGGTCATTCAGATGCATGGACACATATGACTCAGTCATTGTCCATGCCACTACAGCTGATGTGTGATGTCCCTCACTGGGATACATGATAGGGAACATGGAAGTGCTCACTGAGCAAGTGACACAGGCTGGTAGAACCCCGACCTTGGTTGGCATCAGACCCTCACCAGGAATGCTGACATATTACTGAATGCTAATGAATTACTGTAGCTACAACACCCTAGCTGAACGGTTCTTAGCATGCAGTCACTGCATTGCTACGGAACAACATCTTACCACTCCCACAACAGGTGAAAACATGCAGCACCTGTTCATCAACAACATGTAGACTATATGCCCCAGACCAGGTGTGTATCCCTCACTACTAGGTTGATAGCATCTACATCTCACACTGTATATACACATCCCACATGCAGCACCTGCACAGAAGACCACAGTCATAATGTTACCCTGTGCAAATACCATGTATTCACATGTGGCAGGCATCACACATGGTAACTATTGAAGGTCACAGGTACATATGTGTATTTGGCACACACATACATCATGTGTGCATTGCCATAACTGGTTTAATCGATGTCATGCATTATTGTGAGAAACAACCCGCACACATGGGCATTCTGTGTGGGCAAAACACATGTGACATGTCTGGAATCAGAAGCCATAAATAATTGTGATATTGTTTAGAAAGGGGTATGTGCATCCTGTAGTGTGTTTTCCCAGTTGCCAAAAGGGATGTTTTTTTCATACATACTTACCCCCCTTCACACACACTTGTTGGATTCAAACCCCTACCTATGTTATGACAACAGAGACAGATGTATTAGCAGAGTGCACTATTCGCATTACTCGAAGATTTCTTTTCCCCTGATATACTTATAGGGTGCTGACATCATTGGTGTTTAGAAAGGGGAATGGGCATCCTGTGGTGTGTTTTCACAGTTGCCAAAAGGGATGTTCCTTCCATACACACTCGCTAGACTCAAACCCCTACCTAATTATGTTATGACACTAAAGACAGACGCATTAGCAGAGCGCACTATTCGCATTACTGGGAGATTTCTTTTCTCCTGATATACTTATAGGGTGCTGACATCATCAGTGTTTAGAAAGGGGAATGAGCATCCTGTGGTGTGTTTTCACAGTTGCCAAAAGGGATGTTTCTGTCATACACACACACTTACCCCCTTTCACACACACTTGCCGGATTCAAATCCCTACTTAACTATGTTATGACACTAAAAACGGATGCATTAGCGGAGTGCGCTATTCACATTACTAGGAGATTGATTTTCTCCTGATATACTTATAGGGTGCTGACATCATCAGTGTTTAGAAAGGGGAATGAGCATTCTGTGGTGTGTTTTCACAGTTGCCAAAAGGGATGTCCCTTTCATACACACACACTTGCTGGATTCAAACCCCTAACTAACTATGTTATGACACTAGAGACAGACGCATTAGTAGGGCATGCTATTCGGATTACTGGGGGAATCCTTTTCTCCTGATATACTTATAGGGTGCTGACATCATCAGTGTTTAGAAAGGGGAATGTGCATCCTGTGGTGTGTTTTCACAGTTGCCAAAAGGGATGTTCTTTTCACACACACTTGCCAGATTCAAACCCCTATCTTGCTATAGTATGACACTAAAGACAGACATATTAGCAGAGTGCACTATACAGATTGCTGGGGGAATCCTTTTCTCCTGATATACTTATAGGGTGCTGACATCATCAGTGTTTAGAAAGGGGAATGAGCATCCTGTGGTGTGTTTTCACAGTTGCCAAAACGGATGTCCCTTTCACACACACTTGCCAGATTCAAACCCCTACCTAAGTATGCTATGACACCAGAGACGGACGCATTAGCGGAGCGAGCTAGTCAGATTGCTGGGGGAATCTTTTTCTCCTCATATACTTATAGGGTGCTGACATCATCAGTGTTTAGAAAGGGGAATGAGCATCCTCTGGTGTGTTTTCACAGTTGCTAAGTGGAACATTTGGACTAAAGTGTATGAGCATGCCCAGTTCAGCCTTCTCATGGCATGTTGTGTGAAAGATGTCTTATTTATCTAAGTGTGTGAGCATGCCCAGTGTGAGCTTTCCATATGTTGAACTCTGCAGCCCATCGCATTTGTGGATGAGTGTGACCTTCAGCAAATATCTCCAGTTTATGGTTGTGTGTTCTGTGCCATGTTGTGTAGTTACTGTCCAAATGCTTTTTGTGTGAACACAACAGGGATTATACTGTGCCTGCAGGTTTTGCATGGGATACTTTGCATACAATTGTCAACATCCGTTCATACTGAACTAACACTGTAGTACTGTATAGTGTAGTGGTTCAGTACTTTCACTGTGGTGGACAGTATCCTGGGCTTTAGTCCTATCACTGCTTTACATTTCCATAGTGTGCACAACAGCCTGGTTAGGGTCCAGTTGTGCACATCTGCACAAAGGCGGTGCCTCTACGGACCCTGGTAATTACCACCCCATAAGCTTAACAAGTCTAGTCTGCAAAGCTATGGAGAGGATCATAATGGAGCTCATAAACAAAGATATGGGGACATGCAGACATTGGACCCATCCCAGTTTGGCTTGGTCAAGGGCAGATCATGCCTTTTGAACTTGGTCGACTTCTTCAAAACAGTCACTAAGGCCATTGATGAGGGAAGGGCAGTCCATACAGCCTACCTTGACCTTGCAAAGGCTTTCAACACAATACCCCACTCGGGTATTGTAGAAAAACCTACCAACCTAAATGTAAACCCATATGTCACAAGATGGGTTGCAAACTGGCTTAAGGACATGACCCACAGGGTTAGAGTTGCTGGCGCTATGTCAGACTCCAAAACGGTCACAAGTGGTGTCCCACAGGGCTCAGTCCTTGGCCCTCTATTGTTCATCATCTACTTCTCAGAAGTACAGGCCAACATGGGAGGACTTTGGCTGACAAAGTTTGCAGATGACTGCAAACTGGGCACCATAGTGGACAGTGCATCAGACATGGATATCCTTCAGAAGGGACTCACGGAAACTGATAGCTGGTGCCAGAGCCATGGCCTGCCGTTAAATGCCAAAACATGTATAGTCATACCCTTCGGGAAAAGCAAGGTAACCCCAAGCTACCATATAGGTGGCAATCCTCTAGGCACAGAGGAGGTTATCATGGACCTGGGGACCCAGGTTGACAGTGGCCTTTCTTCTGACACTCACATTGCTAAAATGGCTAGAAAGACCTTCTACATTGCCCACCTGATCATGAAGGGATTCACATCCAGATCTAGTGAGGTCATTGTTCCCCTGTACTCTTCACTTATCAGACCAATGATCAAGTACAATGCCCCATTCTGGATGTATCTCACCGACATCTGCAGCAATTGGAGAGACCCCAAAAGTCCCCCACCAAAAGGATAAAGGGACTCCAACATCTGTCATATGCTGCCAGATTGAAGACAGTCCAGCTCTATTCAGTCACATACCGTCTGCTCAGAGGTGACATGTGCCTGACATGCAAGGCCATGTCCAACCAGGAAGTAATGGACATGCCCCACCTCAAAACTGCCAAATCCACCAGAACCACTAGGGCAAGTGACGTAAACCTTATCAGGGATATAAGTAGGACATACTGGAGGAATAGATTTATCACTCAGAGACTCCCTATGCTGTGGAATACAATCCCGGTCCATGTGAGGCAGAGCACCTCACTGGCTCTGTTCAAGGGGAATCTTGACCTGTGGATGGGAGATCATAGGTTTACCTCGGGGATCGTCTCTGTGTCACTGCTGGACAGAGGCACAACAAACTAATGGGCACAGTATTGTTTCCATATAAGGGGTGGCGTACGCCACAAAACTCTGGGCTAGGCTTATAACTGCCTTAGGGCAGATAGCCTAGTATAAACCTATGAACCTATCTGACCATGTTGCATTATGTTCAGATATGAACTACTTACAACAGCCTCATCCAACATCAGTAGTGTATTCCACAACATAGGTGTACATTGGCAAACACTACCGATGAGCTCTAGGCCATTTCTAATGCTAGTCAGAGAGTGTGTTTGTCCTTCGACACATTGTAAGTGTAGTTTGCCATGACATATGTCTTGTTTAGTATACTGTGCCTCTGTCTACCTGTGACATAACATTGATACCCATGGTAAACCTACCATCTCCCATCCACTCATTAAGATTCCTGTTGAGGAGAATCGACGAGTGACTCTATGGATAACCTGTACTGGTAGTTTACTCATGCGTGGGGGTGGCTTCTGTGTTATGGATAATGCAGTACAGCTTGTCCTATGTATGTCAGTGCTGGGGTTCAGGTCCCTCATGTGCATAGCTCACTGCCATTCAGATTGTACAAGGTGCAGCATGTTCATTGATTCCAGCTTGGACATGGCTTTCTACATCAGGCACAGCTAGCGTCTGGATGGCCAGCATGGCAGTGTGTGGAGTTGCACTCTGTTTAATCAGGCAACACATTACATGTGTTCAAGCTCTTTGATACTCCTGGTGAGGTACTGTTGTGGACTTTACAGTTGATGGAGGTGTCTGCTGAGGTACACCCCACAGGGGCTGTTGTGGTCATTTGTAACGCTGATGAAGGATAACTGCAGAACCACAATGACCTCCCCTTATCTAGATGTCATAACCTTCATGATTAGGTTGGTATATGGATTGTTTCTGTTAACACTACAGCCACATGTTTGTCCAATGCAGGATATCTATCACCTTGTGTACCCAGGTCTGTCATTACATGTTAAGTATGTAATGGGTTAACACTATGTGGTAATTGGTGGTCACTTACTGTATATCCACAGAGGTTGACTATACAGTTTTCTCCATTTAACATGCTGACATGGCTATGGCACCGATTGTCTGTTTCTATGTGGCCCTTTTGTGGGATGCTTGTGTCAGCTGGAGTGTCAGATATGTTAGGCGGTTTGTAGTCCTCTGCAAACATGTTCAGGCACAGTCCTTACACGTTGGCCTGTACCTATGGGGAATATATACCAGACGGGGAAGGTCCCAGGACCAAACTTTGTGGGAAACCTGTTATATGTGGTTTGTAGTCTGACATGGCTGCAGCATGTCTGACCATGTCAGTTCTGTCATTGGTCTGGTTTGCAACCCCTCTAGTGACATTGGGGTGTATATATAAGCTGGTGAGCATATCTATATTGAACACGTAGGGTATTGTATGCAAGGCTTTGCAAGGTCCAGCTACACTGTGTGGACCACATTGCCCTCATCAGTGACCTCAATCACTGTTTCAACTGAGTCAGACATGTTTAGGGGCGGGGTCTGCACTTCATAAACCCACACTGGGTAGGGTCGGGTGTCAATAGATCCCCATTATCGTTATGTCTGCGGTACATGCTGATCCTTTCCATAGCTGTGCAGACCAAGCTGCTCAGGATTCTGTGGTGGTTGTTTTTAGTATCCATTCAGGCGACACCTTTCTTGAGAACAACCACTGTTGCTGTACACTGCTCTTTGGGTACATATCCTGTGGTAAGGCTGACATAATGTCAGGGAGGCAGCAGTCTGCTGGGAAAGATATTTGGCATTATGAGGGGGGGGGTTGCACTGCACCTGTCAGGATGTATGTTGGCAATACGTGTGTGTGTTTTGTATGTTATTTGTAATATTTGTGTGATCCAGATCATAGCCAGGAATTCACAACACGCTTACTACCATCAGTTGCAGCAGCCTTCACACTTCTAAAGACTAGTGTGGTCTCCTTTAAGGCCCCCGAGCCGGCGGAAAACAGTACTCAAGCCGCTGAATCACTTACAAATGCCTTCTACCAGCACCTGCAGGACTGCATGGATAAGGCAATCCCAAGCAAAACAAAGACTCTTTGTACCAAAGGCAAGCGTCCAGTCTGGTGGACCCCAGCCATAAACAAACTCTACAACAAAAGGAGGAAGCTACTACAAGATAGAGCAAAATCCTTAAAAGGTAAGACACCCTTGATCACTATAAGTAAAAAACTAAGAGCTCTCATAAAATCATCCAAAGCAAATTTCGAGAGAAAAATAGCTAAAGACTCAAAAGACAATCATAAGGCCTTCTTTAGCTATGTTAGAAACCTGGGAGGAAACTCCCAGATATGCTCAGAGCTAGTTCAAAATGATGTGAAGATTACTGATCCTACAGACATTGCCAACATACTGGCTGACAGGTTCAGTGCAAACTCCCCCCTCCCCAAAGGAGAGATATCTATACCAAGCGATTGCAGCCCCCAACATCTCCAGCCCAAACGAGAACTGCTCTCTACAAAGCAAAAAACACAGCATCCATGGGACCTGATGGTGTCCCCGTCTGTGTGCTCCATGAACTCAATGAGGAATTAAACCCACAGCTAGGACAGCTGTTTAATCAAAGTCTTACCTCTGGATACGCACTCCAGGCAGTGGCGCTGCAACTGTGGTACCACTTCACAAAGGCGGTGCCTCCACCGACCCTGGAAATTACCGCCCATTAGCTTGACAAGCCTTATCTGCAAAGCCATGGAGAGGATCATAATGGACCTCATAAATAAAGACATAGGGAATTTGCAGACTTTGGATCCAACCAGTTTGGCTTTGTCAAAGGCAGATCATGCCTTTTAAACTTGGTTGACTTTTTGAAACAGTCACCAAAGCCATTGATGAGGAAAGGCAGTCCATACAGCCTACCTCGATCTGGCTAAGGCCTTGATACAATACCCCACTGGTATCATTGAAAAACTCATCAGCTTAAATGTCAACCCATACATCACAAGATGGGTTGCAAACTGGCTGAGTGACAGAACCCACAGGGTCAGAGATGCTGGCGCCATGTCAGACTCAAAGCCTGTCACAAGTGGTGTCCCACAGGGCTCAGTCCTGGGCCCACTCTTGTTTGGCATCTACTTTTCTGAAGTACAAGCAAACACAGGAGGGTTATGGCTGACAAAGTTTGCAGATGACTGCAAACTGGGCCATAGTAGAAAACACATCTGACACAGATATCCTTCAGAAGGGTCTCACAGAAGCGGATAACTGGTGCCAGAGCCACGACCTAAGTTAAATGCCAAAAATGCATAGTCATACCCTTCGGAAAGACAGGGTTACCCCTAGCTACCAAATAGGTGGCAATCCACTGAGCACAGAAGAAGTTATCAGGGACCTGGGGACCCAGGTTGATAGTAGTCTGTCATTCGACACCCATGTAGCTAAAGTAGTTAGGAAGACCTTCTACATTGCCCACCTTATCATGAAGGGATTCTCATCTAGATCAAGGGAGGTCATAGTCTCCCTTTACTCATCACTCATCAGACCAATGATTGAGTACAATGCCCCATTCGAATGTATCTGACCCGACACTTGCAGCAGCTGGAGAGGCCACAAAAGTTCCTCACCAAAAGGATAAAGGGTCTCAAAATCTGTCCTATGCTGCCCGACTGAAAGAAATCCAGCTCTATTCAGTAAACACCGCTGCTCAGAGGTGACCTTTGCCTAACATACAAGGCCATGTCAAACCCAGATTTGATGAATATGCTTCACCTCAAAAATCTAGATCCATCAGAGCCACAAGGGCGGAGACTTAAACCTTGACACGGCTATTAATAGAACGTGCTGGAGGGATAGATTCATCACCCAAAGACTCCCTATGCTGTGGAACAAAATCCCAGTACATGTGAGGCAGAGCACCTCGCTGGCCTTGTTCAAGAGAAATCTTGACCAATGGATGGGAGATCGCAGATATACCCCAGGGATTACCTCAGTGTCACTGCTCGACAGAGGCACAGCAAAATAATGGGTATAGTTCCCCATACTAAAGGGGTGGCGTAAGCCACAAAACGATGGGCTAGGCTTGTAAATGCCCTCGGGCAGATAGCCTAGTATGAACCTATGAACCTATGAACCTATCCTTAGTGTTCTGTACAATTTGTGTCATAATAGGTTCATAGGTTCATACTAGGCTATCCACCCTAGGGCATTTGTAAGCCTAGCCACAGTGCGTGTGGCTTTTGCCACCCCTTGCTATGTGAATATTATGGCCATTTATGATTTACTTAGCTGTGCCTCTGTCTGAACATGACAGAGTAAAGACCCCCAGTGTACATCTACAATTATCCATCCATTTTGCTAACTTCCTGTTGAAGAGTGTCAGTGAGGGGTTCTGCCTAACATGTAGTGGTATTCTGTTCCAGGGTGTGGAGACACAGGGTTAGGTATCTGTCCCTCCAGCACATCCTATTTGATTATGTGTTAAGGTTGACATCTCTGACTCACACAGCTCCGTTGGCTTTGAGTTTTCTGGGGTGGAGCATGCCCATTACTTCTGTGTTGGACATGGACTTGTACAACAGACATACAATGCCTCTGTGTAGGCAGTATGTGACTGCATTCAGCTGTGGTGTCTACAGCCAGGCAGCATATGAGATATATTTGAGACCCTTTCTGACTCTTGCTGAGGTACCTTTGAGGTCTTTCTAACTGCTGTAGGTGCCAGGTAATGTACATCCCAAATGAGGCATTGTATTACAATATGGTCTGATAGGGGAACAGTATAGGGGCACAATGACCTTTGTTGACGTAGATGTGAATCCTTTCATGATACAGTGTCCAATATAGACAGTCTTCCGAGCCAAATTGGCGATGTGACTGTCACATAACAGGTGACTGTCCACTTGTGTCACTAGGTCCCTGATTACTCCTTCCACACATAATGGTTTACCACCTATGTGGTAATTTGTGTGTACCTTGTTTTGTATTTGGTGGTACATTCATACTGTCCACTGTCTTCAGGACAGTGGGGTGGGGTTCCTGTGTGTGAGAGTGTGGTCTGTAGCATGCTACAGACTGTACAGCAGTCTTGCCTATGGTTAGTTGCACATGGGTGGACTGCAATGACATAAGCATTGTCAGTTAACTGGATGTATGGCTGTCTGTGCTGAATATGGATACTCATCCTCCTTTTATATTTTGTTACAGGTTTTGTGGCCATAACACATGATATGTGGTATTACCTGGTAGTGCTGGTGTGCTGTCACGAGGCTTGCAGCAGGTTTCTATCACTGGACAGACATCAATGTTCTCCATACTGGGGAGGGCCTCAGGAGCATGCATATTGAGGTTTACACATCTGGCATTGATCAGCATTACCCTTCTGTTTCTTTCCAGTTTTGTTTTCTATGGTGGTGGGTTGGTCTTTTCGGCCTTGCCTACGGAAGGATCTCTGTAGGTTGCAAAAGCCTTAGGCAATATCCAGACGCTCATGGGTAACAGGTGCAAGCCATCCCTGGGACAGCAGCATGTCTCACTATGGAGTCACCTATTACAACTGTATCAGGCATGTTGTTTCTTCTTCTGTCCTGTGACTGTTTGGCACACCAGCTTTGTGTACTATGTGTTACATGTGCTATGTCTGGAGGTTATTTCATTGGGTGTCTGCTTTGGAGGCTTGTGTTGGTGTTGTGTGTTTGTAATTAGGGCCTCTGGGAATGTTTTTGTGTTTATGTGTTTGGTTTACAGTCGTTGTAGGTCTATGTTGGACTGGGTTTGTGGTGTATGTGGTTACCTTGTCCTCCTGACTAGTTTTGACAGTACTGATTTGGTGGTGCTCAGGCTCCGGTTTGGCTACCTGGTTGCGTCTATCACATACATTTGTATTTATTGGGGTGAGTTGTTGTTGTGTGTGTACTTGGGACAGGTGTCACATTGCCACTGGATTCACAGATTCTACTTGTTTTGCCTGGCCTTAGTGGATTGTATGTGTGGACACATTTTATTGACATACTACTGATCACAGATTACTTCACTTTTCATGTTTGATCTATCATGTGGTAGCTTCCTCATTCTCTTCAATGGTTTAGTAATTGCTGGAGTCCAGCATGACAGATGCCTGGGTGTATGGCATTGTGTCTTGTTTGTGATTGCAGACTCCACACACTCTTGGCTGTGTTCATGGTATGCCTGTATAACGTGTTCTGCAGTGTGTCCCATATTCTGGACCTGCACAGGGCTTTTCATGGATTCCACATTGGTTTGTAGGGGTGCAAGCTATGCTTCATATATTTGTTTCACTGTGGTAATCTGGCCAGGGACTGGGGTCGGGATGTGTAACTACAGTGTGATTACTGTATGGTCTGGTCTTACCAGTGAGGGATACACTTCTCATCTTGACATCCAGTACACATATTTCTGATTATCACATCCAGTATGCTTACCCCTCTTGTGGAAGTGTTACATTTTGCATGTCCATTTTGTTTGATGGATTCTGGGAAAATGTCTACACTTGTGTCAGTGCTAGTATAATACAAAGAGTATAGTGACAAACACCTCAAAAGCTGACTTCACACTTCTTCGGACTGAGATGGTATCCGTTAAGCCCACTGGGCCAGTGGAAACCACAACACACAATGGTGACTCCTTCACAGACACTTTCTACGGACATCTCCGAGATAGCATGGACCATGCAATCACAAATAAAAACAAGACCCTCTCCATCAAGGGAAAGTGGCCTGTCTGGTGGACCCCAGCCATAAACAAACTGTATAACAGATGAAGGATACTAAAGCAAGACAGAGCTACATCTCCTAAAGGGAAGGCAGCTGTGATCAGCACTAGTAAAAAGCTACATTCTCTCATAAAGACATCCAAGGTCAACTTTGTGACATAAATCACCAAAGACAATAAAGATAACCACACTGCCTTCTTCAGTTATGTCAGAAACCTGGATGGGAACCCTCAGATATGCTCTGAGTTGGTACACAACAACATATATTTCAGTGACCTGACAGTTATTGGCAACATTCTGGCAGACAGGTTCAGTGAAATTTTCCCCCTCCCTCACCCCCAAAAGAAGATAGTTATCACAGCTGAATTTAACCTGACTGTCATCTCAGATATCCATGTGAGAGCCGCACTCAGCAAAGACAAGAACACAGCATCAATGGGACATGATGGTATCCCTAATTGCGTGCTATGTGAACTACAGAAGGAGCTAAACCCATATATACAAATGCTATTTAACCTTAGCCTTGCTACAGGATATGTACCTGAACACTGTGTACAGCAACAGTGGCCCCACTCCACAAAGGAGATGCCTCCACAGACCCTGGGAACTACCACCACACAAGCTTAACCAGCCTTGTCTGCAAAGCTATGGAAAGAGTCATTATGGAGCTCTTAAACAGAGACATTGGTGACCTACAGACCCTTGATCTCACCCAGTTCAGCTTTGTACAGGGCAGATCCTGCCTTTTGCACCTAGTTGACTATTTTGAAACTGTCAGTAGGGCCATTGATGAGGGCTACGCGGTCCACGCAGCCTACCTGCACTTGGCTAAGGCCTTTGACACAATACCCCACTCAGGCATCATAGACAAGCTCAACAGCTGAAATATAAAACCATATTTCACAGGATAGTTTGCAAAATGGCTAAGAAACAGAACCCATAAAGTCGACATTGCAGGTGCCTTGTCAGATTCAAAGCCAGTCACAAGTGGTGTCCCACGAGGATCTGTCCTGGGACCCCTGTTATTTGGCATTTACTTTTCAGATATGAAAGCAAACATAGGAGGGTTGTGGCTGACAAAGTTTGCAGATGACTGCAACCTAGGCACCATAGTGTATACATCAGCCGGCACACACATCCTACAGAATGCCATCACAAACACAGATAGCTGGTGCCGGAATCATGGCCCGAAACTGAATGCAACTGATGTGTAGTCATCCCCTTTGGGAGGAACAAAGTACCCACAAATCAATACATAGACAGCAACCCACTGAGCACAGAAAACAAATCAGACACCTGGGGACACATGTAGATAGTGACATCTCGTTTGACACCCATGTTGCCAAAGTGGTTATAAAGACTTTCTATCGTGCCCACCTTATCATGAAGGGTTTTCCATCCAGATCAAAGGAGGTCATTGTACCACTATACTTCTCCCTTATCAGGCCCATGATTGAATACAAAGCCCCATTTGGTATGTACCTCACCCAGCACTTGCAACAGTTGGAGAGACCCCAAAAGTACCTTACCAAGAAGATCAGGGGTCTACAACATGTCATATGCTTCCAGACTAAAGGAAATCCAGCTTTATTCAGTGGCATACCGCATACTTACAGGTGATCTATGCCTGACATTCAAGACCATGTCCAGTCAGGATTTGGTGGACATGCTCCACTGCAAGCAATCCAAATCCACCAGAACCATGGGAGCTGCAGATTTGAACCTCAGCACATACATGTATAGGACATGCTGGAGGGACAGAGTCATAACTCAGAGGCTTCCCACACTCTAGCAGAGTATCCCAGTTCATGTTAGACAGAGTCCCTCACTGACTCTCTTCAAGAGAAATCTAGACAACTGGATGTGAGATTGTAGGTTTACCCCAGGGGTCCTCCCTGTGTCACTACTAGACAGAGGCACTGTCAAGTTATTCAATTACGTAAGGGGGTCATAATGTGTCACTACTAAGTGAGAGGCACAATGTTCGGAATCTATTCTGTACACTTATTACCACTATAAGGGGTGGCAATAGCCACATCACTATGGCTAGGCTTATAAATGCACTAGGGCAGATAGCCTAGTAGTAAACTATGAAACTATGAAGCTATGGTGTATGTGTAGGTATTGTCAGTCAAGCAATATAATGTGGTTTGGGGGGGCTTGATATATTCCTGTATTCCAACAGTTTTTTGTGTCTTCCTTCTAGCATGTCAAGGGATCAGTTGCTAGTGTCCTCTCCTGCTCAGCTGGTGAACCTGGGAATATTGAGGCAATGTTACAATTGCCCCATGTACACAGACAACCCTCTCCTTCTCCCACAAAACACATATACATGCAAGAGATGCAACTATATAGCCAAACTGGAGGCTGAGCTCTCTCAACATAGGACTGGCAAGACCAGAGAGGAGGAGAAGGTAACCACACACACCACAAACCCAGTCTCACATAGCACTATCACAACTTCAAATCATACACATAAACACACAAAGACATACTCGGAGGCTCTGATCAGAAATCTACCATAACAGCAGAGGCCACCAAAGCAGACACCCAAACAACTGCCTCCACAGGGCACAGCACATGCAACACATAGACCACAGAGACAGTGTGCCAAACATTCACAGCCCTTAAGGCCAAACACAATGCCAGACACACTCGTCATAGGTGACTCCATAGTCAGACACACTGACGTCCCGCCACCAGATTAAGTAAGGGGAAGGTCACAGTAAGCTGCCTATCAGGCTGGAATCCACCACATAATGCAAGCACTCAGGTCACTCAACTGCAAGTACAAGTATGACTCAGTCATTGTCCATGCTGGTGTGAACGACCTGAGATGTACCTCCCTGGACTACATAAAAAGAGACATAGAGGAGCTCTCTGATTATGTAGCCCAGGCAGGTATGACCCTGACCTTGAGCAGTATCCTACCTTCACCAAGAATGATGCCACAATACAGAGACAAGATGATCAGCTGTAATAATTGGCTTAAACTATGGTGTCATTCAAAGTGGATCCAATGTCTGTCTGCCTGGGATGACATGCTGGACAAGCCACGCTGATTCACAAGGGACGGCTTGCACCTGTCACCCCTGGGCTTCCCGGATTGTGGCTAAGGCTCTTGCCACCCCCATTGTGCCTTTTTTAGGCAAGGCTCAGATTCTAATCCTACCACCCTAGAACACAAAAAAGGAAATAAACTAAGGGTAATGCTGCTCAATGCCAGAAGTCTCAACCTCAATATGCACGCACTTGAAGCCCTTCTCAGTATGGAGAACATCGATGTCTGTGCTGTGACTGAAACCTGGTTCAAGGCTCCTGACAGCACCCCAGCACTATCAGGTGTTACCTCATATCATGCGTTCCGGCCCCAAAATCCAGACAACACCAACAAAGGAGGGTGGGTGTCCATATTCATCAAGGACACCCTCACCTCAAGGTTGGTGGCAACACACGATGCATCGGAGACCATCCAGGTGCAATTAACCATAGGCAAGACTGCTCTGCAGTTTGTGGCATGTTCCAGGCCACCCTCTCAAACTCAGGAACCTCACACAGCTTTCCTGAAAACACTGGAGGGGATAAATGTATCTCCAAACACCATCATACTGGGTGATTTCAACTATCCAAATATAGACTGGGATCACTACTCAAGCCCCAACACTCTAGCCCAAAGGTTCCTAGAGTTCATAAACTCAAATGCCATGGAACTAGTCACCATCCCCACAAGAGGAGACAACATACTAGATCACATCATCATGAACATGGGGTCACAATGTTCAACACCAGAAGTATACCCATCATTGGTGAGATCAGATCATAAACTAATCTCACTGGAAGTCCACATCCCCCCACCCCAGATAAAAAGACCACAGTGAAGAACTTCTCAAAGCCAACTTCACACTTCTAAAGACTGGTGTGGTCTCTTTCAAGGCCCCCAGCGGAAACCATTACCCAAGCCGCTGAATCACTTACAAATGCCTTCTACCAGCACCTCCAGGACTGCATGGATCAGGCAATCCCAAACAAAACAAAGATTCTTTGTACCAAAGGCAAGCATCCAGTCTGGTGGACCCCAGCCATAAACAAGCTGTACAACAGAAGGAAGGAGCTACTACAAGATAGAGCAAATTCCATAGAAGGGAAGACACCCCTGCTCATTATAAGTAAAAAACTGAGATCTCTCATAAAATCATCCAAGGCAAATTTTGAGAGAAAACTCGCTAAGGACTCAAAAGACAATCATAAGGCCTTTTTTAGCTATGTTAGAAACCTGGGAGGAGACTCCCAGATATGCTCAGAATTAGTTCAAAATGATGTAATAATCACTGAACCTACAGACATTGCCAACATACTGGCTGACAGGTTCAGTGCAGATTCCCCCTCCCTCCCCCCCAAAGGGAGAGATATCTATACCAGAGGATTGTAGCCCCCCAAACATCGCAAATGCTCAGGTGAGAACTGCTCTATCCAAGGCGAGAAACACAGCATCCATGGGACCAGATGGTATCCCCGGTTGTGTGCTCCACAAACTCAATGAGGAATTAAACCCGCAGTTAGGGCAGCTGTTTAATCTTAGCCTCACCTCAGGATACGTACCCAAGGAGTGGCGTACGGCAACGGTGGTCCCACTTCACAAAGGAGGTGCCTCCACCGACCCCAGAAACTACCGTCCCATCAGCATGACAAGCCTGGTCTGCAAAGCTATGGAGAGGATCATAATGGCACTCATAAATGAAGACATAGGGGACTTGCAGACTTTGGATCCAACCCAGTTTGGCTTTGTCAAGGGCAGATCATGCCTTTTAAACTTGGTTGACTTTTTCGAAACAGTCACCAAGACCATTGATGATGGCAAGGCAGTCCACACAGCCTACCTTGACCTGGCAAAGGCTTTTGATATGATACCCCACTCAGGTATCATTGACAAACTCACCAGCTTAAATGTAAACCCATACGTCACAAGATGGGTTGCAAACTGGCTAAGTGACAGAACCCACAGGGTCAGAGTTGCTGGCGCCATGTCACACTCCAAGCCTGTCACAAGTGGTGTCCCACAGGGCTCAGTCCTGGGCCCACTTTTGTTCGGCATCTACTTTTCAGAAGTACAAGCAAACACAGGAGGATTATGGCTGACAAAGTTTGCAGATGACTGCTAACTGGGAACCATAGTTGAAAACCCATCTGACACAGACATCCTTCAGAAGGGTCTCATAGAAATGGATAACTGGTGCCAGAGCCATGGCCTAAAGTTAAACACTAAACAATGCATAGTCATACACTTCGGGAAAAACAAGGTTACCCCTAGTTCCCATATAGGTGGCAATCCTCTAAGCACAGAAGAGGTTATCAGGGATCTGGGCACCCAGGTTGACAGTAACCTTTCGTTTGACACTCACATTGCCAAAGTAGTTGGGAAGACCTTCTACATTGCCCATCTGATCATGCAGGGATTCACATCTAGATCAAGGGAGGTCATTGTTCCCCTGTACTCATCACTCATCAGACCAATGATTGAGTACAATGCCCCATTCGGAATGTATCTGATCCGACACCTGCAGCAATTGGAAAGGCCCCAAACATTCCTCACCAGAAGGATAAAGGGTCTCAAAAATATGTCTTATGCTGCCCGACTGAAGGAACTCCAGCTCTATTCAGTCACTTACCGTCTGCTCAGAGGTGGCCTGTGCCTGCATACAAGGCCATGTCCAACCAGGAATTAATGAACATGCTTCACCTCAAAACCTCTAAATCCATCATAACTACAAGGGCAAGAGACTTAAACCTCAACACGGCTATTAATAGGGTGTGCTGGAGGGACAGATTCATCACCCAGAGACTCCCTATGCTGTGGAACAACATCCTGGTACATGTGAGGCTGAGCACCTCACTGGCTTTGTTCAAGAGGAATCTTGACCAATGGATGGGAGATCGCAGGTATACCCCAGGGATAACCTCAGTGTCACTGCTTGACAGAGGCACAACAAAATAATGGGCATATTATCCTTCAAACTGAAGGGGTGGCGGAAGCCACAAAACTCTGGGCTAGGCTTATAAATGCCCTAGGGCAGATAGCCTAGTATGAACCTATGAACCTATGAACATAGGCCTGGTGCAGTTCCTGCTATTAGGACAGTGGTCTGCAGCAAGCTATATAGTAGTAGGCAGTTTTAGCAATTGGTATTTGACCATGGCTAATCCATGTTGCTTCTTGTTGTGGTGCCAACACGGGGGTGTGGTTATCCATGACATTTATTGCTAGTCACACTCGTTTTGTAGCTTGCTCCATGTTTTTGCACATGTACATCACTATATGAGGTGTGACCTGGTAGTGTTAGGGTGCTGATGTGGGCTTTGACCCAGTTTTCTATTACAGCACTGATATCTACATTCTCTATACTGTGTGCATTTACACTGCACACATCTTGATATATATACTTCTGGCATTGGGTAGCATTACATCTAGGTTCCTATCCCTTGTGGTACCTATGAAGGTGGGTTTGTGTTTTTGTGGTTTATGATTGGTGAGGGTGGATGTTAGTCAGGGTCCTCAGGTGTGCATATGGTACATGGTGTTCCATTACTTAACACATGGCATTCATGCCTCAGGTGGTACTGCAGGGCTGCCTCTGTCGGATGCACATACTACACTCCCTGTACATGTTTGGAAGCAGGTTGTGTCATGTTAGGCATCCCTGTTACTATATGAGTGAGTCAGAGCGGGTATCAGTCCCAGTGTTCCTACTGACCAAGTGTATGTGCTATGCGTTGCCTCTTTGCCAAGGCCAGGGCATACAGGGCACACCTCCTTCTGCCTACTGGGGCAAGGTCAGGTTGTTCCTCCTCCGAGTCACCCTCTGCCTGTGGTGGCCTTGGCAATGGTGGGGGTATGTTTGGTCCAGCCCTATGCTGGTCCTGCTGCAGCTGTTTCCGCAGGATCATATTATGTAGAATAGCACATATCATGATCATTTGGGTACATGTAGTTGGTGTGTACTGCAAGGCTCCACCAGATGTGTCCAGACACTGGAACCGTGACTTGAGCAGCCCAAACACACGCTCTATGACATTACGTGTTTGTGCGTGTGCCTCATTATGGCGTTCCTGTTCAGGTGTGTGTGCATTTCTGATGGGTGTCATCAGCCACGGCTCAAGTGCATAACCTGCATCCCCCACTAGGTGTCCGTGTGGGAAGTCCCCACTGGCAAATGATTGGTACAGCTCGCCAGAAGCCAGATGTGGGAATCGTGGTAGCTCCCAGGGCAGCCAGCACACACATTCATTATTATGCCCTGGGCATCACACACGACCTGGCAGTTGATGGAGGGGAATCCCTTGCGGTTAATGTAGGCTCTACCCCGCTCACCGGCTGGTGCTTTGATGCATATGTGCGTGCAGTCTATTGCACCCAGTACCTCCGGTATCCCGCTATTTGCTGGAAGAGACGATATTGCTGGCCAATACCTCACGGGCATTGAGGAAATATACATGATCACCGACATGTGTTGACATGGCATCCAGGAACTGGTGCAGTACCCTGGAGGCTGATGCCTGTGATATCCCCATCATATCACCAGTTGGTCTTTGGAAGGTACCTGTTGCTAGTATTCTTAGGCCAACACATACCTTGGTTTCCACTGGGATGGGTTCCCCTCTGTTGGTTCTGTGTGTGAGGTGTGGCCTGCACAGCTCAACAATTTGCTGCAGAAGGTCTCTGTCCACTCTGTAGCACTCTACTATCTCCAGCTCATGTAACCCATGGTAGGTGACCCTGGGCCTGTATACTCTTCTCCTTCTCCTCACTCTGGGTTGTCTGTCAGCATCTGCATTGTCACCACCCTCAGCAATTCACCTATGCCTGATTATAACAGCTATGGCAGCCCCTAGCATTTCTGCTCTGGGTTCAGCTTTTTTCAGTTTTCAATTCTGATAGCTTACTTTTTTGCAGTATCTCTTGTGAGAAACACCCTGCACTGCTGTTTGCAGTGTTTTAAGTGCTGGGTTGGGCTTCTAGTCTGCCTGTGTAATTGCCTGCTTCCAATTGTTTCCACCAATTAACTTCAGCAGTATCCTCTGGCAGCTTCCCTGTATTCTGGTTGTTTTCTTTTTCCTCTCTGTTTCCTCAGGGGGAGCAATATGCACACCAGCTTAAGCACGCTCACAGTTACTTAAACGCGCGCACACATCCTTACACGGTGTTAAACGCATGCACACATCCTTACACGGTGTGAACTTGGTTGATTCATGTTAAAACGTGCGCACATTGCCTTCCACATGTGCACGCCCGCGCAAACCGTTGTAAACGGTTTGCAACACGCTCCCACATCTTGAACCTGCCTTACACGCGCTCACACACGCGCATGCACGTATATCAAGAAAGTTTGAGTGTAGGGATAGTGTGCACCCTCTATTTCTTGACTTTCCTAGTGTTCTGTTGGGACACACCTCTCTCCCTGATGTCTGTCTGTCATCTGTCACCTTACATTGCCCTCCAATCTGATAAATTTATTTCTATCATCCCCCCCGTGATGTCACCTACCTCTTACTCTGTTCCTCCTTCTTCTGTAACTCTTACACTACTCAGAAAGTGCTCATTACTTATGTGGCAGTGTGATTCAGTATTGTAACCCCCATTTACATAGGATTGCCTAGTAATGCTTAGTTACATGTCTTACATGGAGCTTCCCCCCCTTGACAACCACTACACGGAGGCCATATTGTTTCTGGTCTGCTAGTCCCTCCATTGTCATTCCATGTAATACATAAATCCCACAATTGTGGGCTTATACGCTTCGGTTTTCAGTTTTAGGCAGCGCACCCCGTTTGCGCGGGTGTCCGCTGCAGTTAAACATCAAAATCCCACATAAAAAAAGAAAGTTATTTAAAATACTTTTGTAACACTTTCTATTGCCAATGGCCACATATTTGGCCGTTGGCATGCTAAATGAAACATATGCACCCTTTATTTGGAGCTGACATAGCTCTGTTGTCAATTTTGCAGAAATGTACTCAGTTGTCAGCTGAGTACATTTCTGCAGCTAACACGTCCATTACACGGACTGGTTTAGGCTTCTTGGATCGCTCAAATACCTCATTTGCATATCTTTGAGCTGCAAATGAGGTATTGAGCATTTCCACACCCAGTCTGTGTAAGAGACATGTTAGCTGTCTCTTACACGGAGGTTTGGGCTGTTCCTGGATCGGGAGGCTTACACGGAGGCTTACACTACTCTTAAACTCCGTGTAAGCCTTCCTGAATCCTGCCCATTATTTATACAAGCTCAAAAATTTGGTCAGGGCATATGGTAAATCTTCATATTCATCTGAGTGCTGTAGGATCTTTAACATGTATTGTAGCAGAACATCTGTGAAGCCACTGGACTGAGTCACATGACTAGCACAGACCTCAGCCATCTAATACATGATAAAACATCTCAAATATCTTGGCAGTAAAGAGAACAACATGTGAGAAAGTGCAGAACAGTGGTGCAATGGCTAAGGTTTTTGTCCTACAGCTCTAGGGCTGGAGGTTCAGTCCTGAGCGCTAGTCAATATTTGTTTGCAGGCTGTATATTCTCACTATATCTCTATGTTTTTTCCAGGTACTTTATTTTTCTTTTACATTACAAGGTTTAGCAAGCTGACTGACTCACTACTCTAAAGTCTCCACATAAACATGTTTCTTTTACTCTTGCATTTTTGGCCTGCGTAATTGAAATTTAAGAAGAATATGCTTGGGTAACCATATTAGCCAATACATATTTAACAACTGCGAATGTCTGACCTACACATAACATTAATGGTGAATTGTAAGTACTGGTATTCCAGGCATTATATATTAGCAATGTAGGTTTACTGCACGCTTAAAACATAATTTACAGTTCAATAATTTTGATAGTATTCTTATGATTTGCTCATGTGTAATAATACATTTGTTTTTCCAGAAGGCCATAAGTATGCTAAATATTTTTTTGGCTGGAGTAAAAAGTCTGAAGATGTACAATGCCATATCCTAGCCTGCCAGAGTGAAAAGTTATTTGTCATGTGAAATGATGGAAAAAAGTTGCATGTCATACAGCATAAAAAAGTAAATAAGATCGCACAATGATTAGAATAACTGCATCTTGATATAACAAAGAAGTACTATTTATGGAGAATATGAACATTCATAAAGAAATCTGTAAGTTATACTCAGTCACTAAAAATAGTATTTCTTAGCATTTCAAAAAACAAAAGGTTTCTTGTCTTAATATCAGATTAGCTTTTTATAGTTATTGTTTAGAAGTAGTTTTCAGTGAAGTAAAATATATAGCATCACAGGAAAAAGGACATTTTCAGATCATCTATGTGAGATGTTTATGACTTTTTAATGTTTTAAAAGTGTTTAAATGCTATGAATAAACATTTGGTTGTGTGGCAATTTAAGGTTTTCAGATTGTTAACTGTTTGTTCAGACATAGCTTAGTGCAGTAAAGTGAGTAAGCATCTGTTTTTAGCAGTTTAAAAGCATTGTGTAGATGTGAACCCAAACTTTGAAAGTGTGCTCACTAATCACAGCTGGAGTACCTGTAAGTGGCTTGGCATCCTGTACAGCAAGGATTGAAGGACTGCTCGTTGTGCACAGCTGGTATAACCTTCAGTGGCTTGGCATCAAATACAGTAAGACTAGAGTGCACAGAGGCTTTATAATTTCAAACTTCCATTTTAACTAGACAAAGATGTTCTACAATGCTTCCATGACATTTAGAGCAGAATCATAAATGTATTCGGGATCACAGAATGAAGCAGTGTGATATAGCTTATAATGGTCTATAAATCCTACAGTAAGTGGGTCTAGTTTATACATTGTATAGGGAGAAAGGCATGCCTTTTCTCAGGTAAAACAATATGTGCAGTAGCTTGCTATTATTCGTTATGACATTTCGTGACTTGTGTGACGCTGTTACTTAGCTTAAGTAACAGTCATTTTACTTTTTAGCTTTTGTTACTTATATTTTGAGCTCTTAATTTTCTTAAGCAGAGAGAACACTTTCTTAAGGCTCCTCTGATGTTCAAACCCTACTAAGGACATCCTTTCAGATCACTGGTACTTAATGAAAGGTGGAGCTTTCAAGGTAAGACAGTATGGCTAACAGAGCAAGAGCAGCTTTGCACATTATCACACAGATATTTTCCTCATTTGTCTGCTTGTGTGTTCATACAAGTCTGATGAGTCTGGAAAAGAAGAAAAGTGTAGCAGGACACTTTAAAGTATGGGTCATTTATTTTAGTTTTGCCTCCCTGCAAGTTCATGAGTACAGGCTGCTCCTGGGTATTACCGGAGAAACAATGTACTTCAGATTGTTACCTTGTCCATACGTAATGTGTAGCCACTCTACATGTTTTAAGGAAGTTACAATTTCTGTTTCCCTTTCCTTTCTGTTCTCTAATATGCTCACTAGTAGAACTGGCTGGCTTTTTTTCACTACCTACAGAGGTTTATTAAATGTGGATTTGTGAGTGAATACTGTACGTGTTGTTCACTGAGACAATTGAAAGCTGTAACAGATAGAAGCATTTATTTCTTTATTCAGGTGCTATGAACATTTTAACCACATTAAATTTTAGGGGACATTGAGTTCTTAGGTAGACAATCTGATATTAGTGAGCCAAACACAATGCTGCTCTTGTATTACCCACCGTGTTATCTGCAGGATTACTGGTGAGTGCTATATTTTGCTATTCCCCCAACAAATAATGTATTCATTTAACAGCTAAGGTTGTTAGTTGACTATTATAAATGATAAACACTGATCCTCAGGAAATCCTTGATTAGGAATTGTTACCTTTTATGACACAGAGTAGCACAGTAAAGCAATGTACAACATGGCTGGTACATAGATGGTTTACACCTTCAGGAATTATTAATAATGACTGCTGGTGGAAATCTTTGCTCATCAGCTTATTAGGGGAACTGGTGGTTTCACCTGACTAATTAAAATGAATCAAGAATTTATGCATTACTTAAGGACTTGTGTTACTAGTCAAACAAAATGGTTTTGTCCTATTTGAAACACCCTTGTCCAAAAATGTAGTCAGTAATGTTAACACTGTCTTAGTGAAACCCATGACCAACACAAACAGATTCACAGTGGAAGAAACCAACCAATTCTGTGGACAAAGGATGATGACATACTAGTTGTACAGAATTTAGATTTCTAGTGCACTTGGAAGGATTTACTAAAGAAAGAGGGGAATGGAATAATAATAACAAATAATTTATCAATAGTGCTTCTGAAAATATAAGTTAGAGGGTGAGTCCAAGAACATGGCAGGTCAGACTCACCTGTTTAGGACTTACACTATTCAAGCCCCACTAGTGTATATTAACTGCTCACTATAGGATACTTCCTTAATGTGGAATGTCAGATAGCAGTTTTGCAGGAAAGATAAATGAAAAGTGGGTGCTAGAATACAGGAACTTAGAATCATCCTAAGACATTACTAATAATGGTAGGACCAGACTGGTATTGATTTTGGCAGTGGCAAATGACAATAGACTTCACTCAGGTTTAACTTTAATTAAGGTTGTTTAGTTTCTACAGGTTTAAGCAGAAGCTTGGGATTAAGAGATCTACCCTAAATCTTGTAATACACACAATGCAAGGGTGAATGTTTTATTTCATACAACTGACAATGTTGATAAATTGTTAGAAGCCACTTTACCAAGTTCTGATTTAGAACTGTTCTATGTAAGATCTGAGTTTTAGGATAAGCAGGAAAGGTCTGCTGGGGATGGCATTCACCTGAATTCTTCTGGAATCAGGCTGTTTGCTTACCTAATTAAGAAGAGTCAGAGAGTTCAGTCTATTCTGTCCTTTCAATGGAAGTCCAAGCCAGATCAATGACTAGGCTTAAGGGGCCAGTGGCTGTTTTTAGCATGCATTTTCTGAATGACATGAAGTCTGACACTCAACTGTCTGTCATTATTTAATGGCTTTAATCCTTAATGATTTGGAAAAAACAGCTTTTATGAGAAACAGACTATAAATATGAGACAAAACTGGATATTTTGCAAAAATCTAGACAGCTGAGAGGTATGGTAGAGGTGTATCTAATACTTATTTCTAGTAGTACAAATGTACATCAAATTCCACCAGATTTTAAGGACAGCCATATATAGGACAGTACCTTGTACACTGGGTGGATCAATTAAGAATTTGTTTTGAGCATACATAGGGCTTCCTAAGCTAGTACCCTAGAAGTAGTCAGATGCTTAGTGGGATTTCTGACAATTACTGGTGAATAGAATCATACAATCAGTGATGATTTAAAAGTTCTCAGAAGGGACTGAAAGTATTAAAAAGTTGACTTTTTATGGTTTTATAAAGGCTACAAAATTAGTTCAAAATCATAGGCACTCTTGGACACTGTAATGTTGATTAAAGACAAGGTGCAATTATATTTAGGAGATAATTGCACCCCTCTTTATTTATAAAAGTTTCTAGTTATAACTACATTTGACCAAAATATACAGCTATTATAGATGGTATTATACATAATAAAGTGATAAGCTTTACATAGGAGGATGAGGATTCCTTAGCTATTTCAATGGAATAGAATTGGTATTCAGATTTCTTCTTGAAGGACACTGATAGTCCATGGAAAGCATTTAAGTCTAAATTATTCTTGATTTGGAAGCTTTCTATTCCTAAGCATCACTTTCATGTAAGAAGACATACTAGGCTTCAATCTTATATAAACAAGACTATGAGAAGTACCAGTAACATGTAAAACAAAAATGCTTTAAGAAATGGAAAAGCACATGGGACAGAGAGAGTAAGAGATTGTTAAACAGGCGGGCAAAGAAAGCATTAACTTCTACTAAGAAAATAGAACCAGATATGGTCTTAACTTCCATAAGTGATAAGATGGGGCTACCAACACTATTAAGAAGGCAAGAAAGGGACAAAGGCAGGAAATGAGGTTAACAGATGATGCTAGTAGTCAGTCCAACATTTTTTAAATCAATGAAATAATTAAAGAAATGCTTTCTTGTAATTCAATACTTGGTCATGGGAAGCGGCAGCCTAAGATACTGTTGTCTGGGGTAATGTTTATTTTCAAGACGACTGTATTAAAGATTGCCAGGTTTCTAATTTGCTGAACCTTGTCATTAAGAAAAAGGCTGGTGGCTATAATGTTGTAAGAAATACAGATGTAAGGAAGATAACAATGGTCTTAGCCAAATTGTGTTACCTCTTTAACAGATCACTGGGAGATGCTAAGGTTATTTGTAAGTAAAAAAACAAAAATGCTATAGCTATTCTTGTCTATCAAGGGAGGGATTCCACATCAGGTGTATCTTTGTACAGATTTAATTATTTTTCTTTTTAAACCTCTAAAGGTATTAAAACCATTGTCCATGGCATCATTGTACTCTGTGACATCATCATACACAAGTTAAGTGTGAATGGTAGACTGCATATATCTTATTACGATTCAGAAAAGAGTTACCTATAATCAAATTTATTTCTGGGATTTTGTATCAAGGGCAACAGATGGTGGACTTCAGGTAGAAGTAGTCTTTACTGATTTAAGTATAGGATATGACTTTATCTGGAAAGTTGGAGTCTTACTCACATTAAGCATTGTTATCTACTAGGACATGGAGGCAGTCCATGTGATTAATAAATGCAGTTGCATACAGTAGCTGTGCATATTATATTTATGTCAGTCACAAATCATACTACTGACCAGAAGATATTATACTTTCATAAAATGTGCACTTGTACAGTATTCAGATGCACACTATGCACACCAGTGCTAGAGAAAGATGGCACTTGAGTACTGTCTCCTCCCAGCTCACACACATAGAACAAAGTGACTCAGAATTTTCCAGCTGCTTTGCAATATATACAGAGCAAGGAATGTTAGCATATCTAAACAATCCTACCTTGGTTTGTGATTTACTGTGGAGTTGGCTGGTTATAGAAGTTTTATTTGAATTTATATTTTATTTGTTATCACTGTTTTTCACTGTTTGTAGGTAGGAAGGGAAAGCTTGTTAACAAGATTTACTTTGAATCATATTGTGTTGTTTTACCTTTAATTTCACTGTTAGTTGTTAGAAAGGGATAGATTTTAGACAGGCAAGCTCTCGCCATTCCAAGGGCCCTAGACAGCTATAAATTCACACAGACTGGAGACAGTAAAATCCAGAGCATATCTAAACAATCCTACCTTGGCTTGTGATTTATTGATCTTTACTGTTAAAAAGAAGTGCAATTGCGAGTGATAGTGAGCTGTCTGGCTTGCAGGACTTGTACAGTCAGAACAACTTTACTGTAGTTACTTTAGTATTTTGTTGTATATTGCTTGTGTGATTTTTGTCATAGAAGTTGATTTATGTTTTCTTTGAATTCTGTGGTTACTGATTTTAATTATTCTTTTCTTTTACACTATTTTATTTATTTGAAGCTTAGTATGGATTTCTTAAATGAATATGCAATTAATGATTTGCTAATGCACAAATATCTTGTACAGTGTAATAAATGCTATGTATATTTATAGGTAACAGCTGATAACACTGGTGATCTGTTTTCCTCGTGTCAAAGGTTGGATGATTTGCTTACCATTGTTAGAAGTAAATCTAGGCTTAATGATGACGATTGCACTTGTGCAATTGGCACGGCTTGGAGAACTGTTACATATATTAATGACAGGACTGAAGAGATAAATAATGTTAGGCAAAGAACAACTAGAACACATTTAGGAAATGATGCATCTATTGTCTGTAAAGAAAATTCAACCCCTATGAAATAAGATGATAACCCTGATAACTTTGGAATTCTGGATGCAAGTATTCAGCAATCTGAGGATTCAGAGTGTTTAGATGGAAACAAAAAAAAAGAAAGAAAGGAAGAAGTTCACAACAAATAAGGAAGAAAAAGAAACTGATTAATGTCTGTAAAGTAAAGAGAATACATGCTAAAAAGGACATTATTTTGTTATGCAACAGACAGGTTACAGGGATTATAACATTTTTCTATCAGAAAACCTTCAGTCTATAGAAAAAGGCATCATTTTTCCAAAAGAGAAGGTAGAAAAAAGAGACAAGGGGCAGGTGAAAAGGAAGAAATCAAAACTGAATGTAGAAGGATTGAAGAACATTACTATAAGAAATGAGAAAGACAGATGCTGACTACATGGCTCAAGCTGTGGATTTACAATGCCAGTTGGATGAGAATTTAATACACAATGAAAACAGTGGAATTAATAAGACTAATGGTGATGAAGATCTATTCTTCATAACAATTGATAGAGCAGATATTACTGTATTAGAAGTTAAAGATTCTTCAGAGCTTGTCAGCAAAGATATTGTTGTAACTGGAGATTCAATTATTAGAGGAACTGATACTTGTATCTGCAGAGAAGATAATGGACATTGAATAGTGTTATGCTTGCCAGGAGCAAAAATAGAAAATGTGAGACAAGTCTTGGAACACCTTAATGTAAGGAAGTATGGATCTGTTTTTATTCATGTTGGTACAACTGATGTCATCCACAAGGATTCTCTGACTGTTAGTAGGGAACTGACAGCCCTCTTAGATAGTATAGCTTGTAGCGGTGTTAGGATGTATTTTTCACAAATCACCTATAGAACAGACAGTTTGGTCACTGTGAATGAAAAGATTTTTTGGGGTAAATGCCTACATGGAAAAAATGCCTTGTTTTAAAAAATGGAAATCCAAGTCTAATTTTGGGCACACGTGCTCAAACAGGATGGTGTGTATTTATTAAGATCAGGGAAGAGAATTTTTTGCAGATATTTTGCAATATTTGACAAAGACTAGGCACGATTCTTGCCAGGTCAAAAATTTAACCATTCACAGGTAGCAACATTTGATGCATCTCTGATGGTTGTTAATGCTAGGAGCATTAATAATACATTTTTTTATTGGAAAATTTGCTATGTTCCCACAAGACTGATGTTATTGTTTGTGAAACATGGTAAAAGAACAGTCCCTGGAAACCAGTTCTGTCAGAGTATAAATGTTTTTACTGTAAGAGACATTCTAACAAAAAATCAGGTGGAGGTGTTATGATAGGGATTAAGGATAATTATGAGACCTGTGATTATTACATGTTCAGTAATAGCACAAATACTATAGACTGTGTAACTGTAACAATAAAGACAACCCTGGAGCATATAACAATTGTTGGAGTGTATAGACCACCATATTCAAGTACAGATGACCTAGAGGAATTCATATATTTCTTGCATGAAACACAGGTGGGAAGAATAATAGCTGGCAACTTAAAGTTACCAGAAACAGACTGGAATAATACTAATTCAACAACATTAGTAAGGAAATTCTTCACATCATATATTCAGTAACAACAATTGCTTCAGATTGTAAAAAAAACTACTAGGGGATGGAACAAACTAGACTGTTGCTTCAGGTCAAGTTTTACCACCGTTGGTATGCAGTGATCATTGGGTTATAAAGGTTCATTTGTTGCTAGATAATTCTGCCAAACTGAAATCTAAACCAATGCAGAGAAGGTTAACTACAGATTATTTGGAAGCAAAACAGCCACTATGTAAAACTAACTGGAGTGAGGTTTTCGGTGGAAAAACTGCAGATGGAGTGTGGAAACATTTGGAAGAGAAATTGTTTGAGTGCAAAAAATCAAAAAAAGTTTAACATCAGGATCTAGGCATACAATGTCAGGGGGATATATTTCCATAAGAACAAGATATCTGATTAAGGTTAGAGACAAAAAATATAAGAAATGGAAAAGAGATCGAACTACAACTTTGAAAACTGAAATAAACAAGCTGGACAAACAGATTAAGCATAGTGTGAGACAAGATTAAGAAAAATTTGAAGGACATTTATGCAAAGATATTGAGCATAATAGGAAACCATTTTATAGATGCATACAATGTGGAAGGAGTAAAGACATACAAATTGATAAACTGTGTGCAGATTCAAAAATTTATTCTTGGACAGAATGGATTATGGATATATTTACAAAACTTTATGAAAAACAGTTTGGCTCCACTAAAGGATAAAAGAATGTTGGAAGAATGGCCTGTTAGCCAAGGATAGTATGCACCCAGGATTTGTTTTTCAGAATATTATAAAGGGACAGTCATTACAGGTCTCTAGGTTATGTACAGATGATCAGGTTCTCTCTCAAGAGATGACTAAACTCACCTCAAATTTAGTTATGAGAGGTTACAAAAATAGGGAGGTGGACAAAATTATTCATGATGTTAAATGTTCCAGGGATACTATAGCAGCTCCCTGGTTTTCTACAGCAGGAACAGCTAACAGACTGAGCTTAGCACAGAGAAAGAGAAACAATAGAACTATAAATATATTAGCCCCCAGATTCACGAATCCTCCATGTAAGACTTAATAAGTCTTACTCGGAGGCTGCAGTTGAACCGGTATGACATCAGCGTGCCATGAATATTCATGAGGGCACGCTGACTCAACCGTAAGTCTTACATGGACCGTGTAGGAAAGCAGGGGGCATGTCCGACTGCCAAGCAGTCTAAATGTCCACGCCCCTGCAAGGTTTGGAAAAGTAAAATGAAATTACACAAGAGCGAGTCTGCTCAAATGTCCTTGCACCCAACACCACACTCCCTGACATTGTAAACCCCCATCACAGTTATAAAAAGTAAAACATTAATTTTATTTTTTTTAAATTCCAGAAATAGCTGCCCATATTTGCGCATGTGTGCATGGGTGTGCCCATTGCTTAGCTGTAGTTAGCAATTCTGACATGGAAGAGCATAAGAAAGAATGCTTATGCAAATCACACGCAATAGCATAATGGTAGAGCATTCGCACAAAGAAGAGGCATTCACGGTTCGAGTCCCACCACTCCCCTTCTTATTTATGTTTTAAATCAGTATATGGAATAATACCTGACAAATATGATTAAAATATTAGTAAAAAGCAGTGAAATGGCCAATGTATCAGTGAACAAAATATATATTTTTAAAGGATCCTGATATATAATTGCTTGCAGTTAAGCAGCGCTTTACCTAGCGCAACAGAGTTGCCCATAGTTTAATAGCGCTTTACCCAGAGCAATAAAGGTGCCCAAAGTTTAAGAGTGCTTTACCCAGTGCAATAGAGTTGCCCAAAGTGTAAGAGCACTTTACCCAGCGCAATAGAGGTGCCCATAGTGAAATAGCGCTTTAACCAGTGCAATGTGTTTGCGCGGACGTGCTTGCCGTGCCAACCAGGGCACCGTAGGGCACCATGGAGCAAATTAGAGCAAAGCTGCTTAAATGCAGCCACACCCCCTAGCCTGCCTGGACAGTATGAAAATAAAATGAATAACAAGGTTCAAATCCAGGACTCTGTGCATCATAATCAAAGTACAGAACCACTAAACCATGACAACTTAATTGAATCTGCCACTGTTAACATACATATACTTAGTTATGGTAGATTAACCATTACTAAGCAGGTCTGCAGTCAGCCGAGAATTTTCAAAAATGGCCAATCACAAAAAAGTGCGGGAAATGCAGCATATTTAAGCACCATAGGCAGGAATACTCGCCATAACTGATTGTAGCTCACATCTGCAGTTAGAATGGCTGGTGCTGGAGAGGGTACATGCTTCCGAGCGCAACGTTGGGGCATCAAAAAATCGAAATACATGGTTTGGCTCCTTGTCCACTGTCATGAGTCAAGACTCCTGCAGGGCCAGTTCCAAGGGACGGAGTACAAGGCAGAGGCTTGGAACCGGTTAGCTCATGACCTCACCAGTGTCACAGGAATTCCTCGGACTGGTGAGGAGGTCCGTCTACACCATGCAGACCTGAGGAGATGGAAGCAGGAACGCCTGAACCAATGGATACAGGAGCCCCGTGGGTTGCAGGATGCCCCACAACTGAGTAGGTAGCCATGGAATGTAGTATGTAAGAATTGATAAGTGATTCTGTATAACAGATAGGTATGTCTCAATATCCCTTTATTTACTTTACAGCTACAGGTGACCGTGCTGCGAATCAGCAAGCCTATGCAGATAGGCTGCTAAAGCTGCACCACCAGGCAGGTTAGTGATTATTCTGCATGTATTGTTATATAAAATAGGGGAGGGAGCATGAAATAAAGTGTTGTAGTCCAATAATACAGCCATAAAATGGCCTGAATAAGTCCTCTGCATGTACTGTCAGATAAAAAAGTCAGAGAGCCAGAAAAAGAGTGTAGTAACCCATTAAGAAAGGTAACACATGTTCGGAATAATATCTCTGCAGGTACTGTCATATAAAATAAGTGAGTGAGCCTGAAAAAGAGTGTTCTAACCTATTAATAAAGGTATAATATGTCTTGAATATGTCTTCCATATGCACCGTTATAACAAATAAAGGAGTGAGCCTATGGAAAAGTGTGTAATGTCATTAATAAAGGTCTAAAACCCAGAGTGTGTCTGTGTCACTTAGTTTGAAATGTTGTTGTACCCTTGCATTATACAAATAGTACTGTTTTAAAAAGTGCTGGCAACCCAGAGTTGTGCAGTCCCATATAAAGTGGGTGATGGAAGTGCTAGTAGCTGTGAAGCATATATACAGTCCTCAACAGTCAGTTAGTGGCTGGCATGCATAAGTAAATCTGGCACACGAGTAGCATGTTAATTTGTTCCCCAGAAATGTGAGTGTGTGTCAAAAAATGCAGGGTTCTATACAAATTGAAGTGAAAATGTCATGTGGAAACATCCAGATATGTGATAAAGAAATATAAATGCAATCAAGGAATATATAGCAGTAACATCTGCATCTTGGACAGTTAGTATGACAGATATAGGTCAGGCATATATTGAACTAGCCAAACCCATTACACAACCTAATGCATGGTGGCAAGTGTAACAATACATGTAGGAGATATACACTTGCAGTCACTAGGAATGTAGTGTAGACTAAAAGTAATTATAAGATGTTAATCAAGGTTTTTTTCTACACCCTACTATATGTGCATAAACCATGCAATTCCACACCTCAATGGGTATGTGTAATCTTAAATATTTGTTGGGACATATATCCTATTGTTCTATAAATATTTGCATTCACGTTGATGCATGTGCCCTGTTCAAACACCACATTCATGATGGCCTGTTGCTACCAAACATCCCTGCATGCTGTTAGAATATCCACTGTCGTTCAATATATGCATGTGTTATGCTTGCTGTTCAACTGTTGGAACCTTGGTGTGTTGGGTTAATGGGAATATTACTGCATGCTGTTACAACTAATCTGGAATGCTGTTGTTTATGTTGTAATTAAACACACCTAATCACAGAACGTATGAGAAGGCCAGTCCCAGCAGACCCACCTGTCCCTCCTCAGCTGGCGAGTGCACCTGGCACCAGCAGGTCCGGTGCCCAGCCCGGGCTCCCCTCCTCCATTGGTCCTGTGCCACCTTCGGGTGGAAGAGCTGCAGGGGATGGGGCTCACCCCCCCCATGCAAGCGTGGGTGGAGAAGGGCCACCTGTCACCCTTCAAAGGGTCCAGGCTGTGGTGCATAGGGAGATCCAGTGTTCAGTCGCTGATCCCCTACGCCAGCTTGAGGTGAGAGTGGCGTGTCTCATGGGTGACCCTGCCCATCCTACGCAGCCCCCAGCTCAGCCACCCTCGGGGCTGTGAAGGTGCAGTGGTGACTGCCCATGGGTGGGGATCTCAGTTCCACTGTTACCATCTGTGGGCTTATGGGCTTGCAATTTCTAAACATTCGACCCCATCAATTGTGTTCACCCACCCCATGTGTCATACACTGCCCCTGTATGTGTCTTGTCTGTCTTGTCTGTTTACCTCCCCAACCTACCTCCCCGAACATACCTACTTCCTCTACCTCACTTTCCACTCTCACCTGAAAAAAAAAAAAGGGGGGCAATCTGTACCCACAAAACAATTATGCCCCATACATAGCTGCCCATTTCGCACACATGTCCATTGGACATGTAAACTGATAATTATAATTGGCAGTAAAACATACTTTGTTGTCCTCACCCCTCTCCCAGGGGTGGATGGTTTCAAATTTCACTCCAAATTTATTGCATATGCACAGCTGTTGCTGGTAAAGAAATGGGCAGCTATGGACCTTCCCTACACCCATCCTGCACATCCCGAGCTTGTTTACCTACTGTCTGTCCCTCTCTGTGCCCTCTTTTTCACCACTTTCCTATCTCCCCATTTTCTTTTCTTTAAAAGAAATTAGCGTGGGGGTTAGCGGGAGTAAGCACTTTTAAGCGGCAGTAAGTGGGTTTAAGCGAGTGTGCGCATGTGTGCGCTTAGCTAAGCATCGCTAAGCATTGCACAAACCAGTGCAAACCCGCTTACAACTGCTTAAAAGTGCCTTAGTCACTCTATGGAAGGGCCCTTGTTCTGCTCAGCAGCAAAAGAACATACCCCTGCCAGTCTCAAACCCCAGACCATTGACACAATAGACTGCATTAATTACTACTAAGCCACAGCAGATATACAAATAACTTGGTGCTGAAATAAATATATCATGCATTACAATGAGGGAATGTAAATGGAAATTAGGAATTGTATAACACAAATGCTGTTCTGTGGGTCTTTACCAGCAGTTGTTGTGGAATTGCATGACATGACTGTGAAAAGAGAACCAGCCATCCAAGCAGGGAATAATGTTACAGTAGCACCTTACAAACACCACACAGTATCAGACCAGGATAAATACTGCCAAAGTTGAATAGGGCAGAGGCAAGATACCCCAACTGTGACTGCTTTACAGGGATGTCCCTGATTTGTAAACAAATGTTAGCTGTGCCCCACTGAATCACTCTGAAAAGTACTAACTTTAGGCAGACAAGTGTGGAATCACACGTAATGAATAATGTCAATAGGTGAGAGTAGACACTGCTTGCACGTCAGAAAAGGTGTAGGTATACATATGCTCTGATTCCCAAGAAAGTCTCAACTGCAATATGTCTGTAATATATTGCAGGTGTATCTCACTTATATGTACCTTTCACTGAGGCCGTTCAAATATATACCTGAGAGTATCTGAGGCCTGGCAGAGGCAGAAACACACAGGCATATCAGCATTACTGCTGTTACACACTCAGCAAATAGCTTTGGAAGGAGTTCCACAAGCATGCCCTTATGTAGGAGTACAACACAGAAATATCACAGGATGTAGCCATGTACTGCTAGCAACCAACTGTGACAATGCCAATGTGCCAGTGCTGAAAAGACTGGTGTGGTGCACAGACAAAGTATAATAGGCTAACCTCTAGCTACCATCTGGATATGTCCACAGGTGGGAGCTACGCAGACAGACTACTTGCCTTGATAGACTAACAGGTACACAGCAACCCTGTATGTTCAGCAAGATAAACCTCAAATGATATAAATAAAAAATGCTCTTTGCAGTTCTGCACCCCTACCCAAAGGTACAACACACCTGTGTATTCAGGCAAAAACCAGGGTGTAGGTAGGCATACTCAGTACTGAAATATGTCCAGTTGTGTTGAGCAGCCTGTGCTAATGTCAACACAAACAAACCACAAACTGTTCAGAAGTGAGTAACGTAATAATTACAGTATAGCAGTTCACAAATACTGCATATGCCACAGGAATAAAGTGCAATAACCACATTTGTATGGCAGTTAAATGTCTAATTCAGAAGGAAAGTACATACTTCCATGTATCCTGTGTTAGCATTTGGAGGGGTGAGTACATGTCAACACTGAGAAGTGTGTACTGGAAGCAGCAACATTCAGGTTTGAGTACAACATGCATATCACTGGCTACAACCCTAGCTTCAGATAAGAGACATATACCAACCTTCTGACTGACACAACAGTGTCCAGAGCAAACAAGCATGGGCCCCACCTTGGAAAGCTGAAAGGGCTACGCCTACCTAACCTAGCATTTTATAGCAGTGGGCTGCAATCACAGTGAGTAATGCAATCACCACACAGCAGGCTGCATACAGTTACTGAATGGTGGGCAGCAATTGGTGCAGAGGCTGTCACATGCACAAGTGCAGATACCTAGAAAAGCATGCTGTACCTGCTGTCCACACATGCAATAATATCATTGCAGATACAGGGAGATAGAGAGTGCAAGCGAGAGCGAGAGAGAGACACAGACAGAGACACAGACAACAGAGAGAGAAATAGAGACAGAAACAGAAACAGAGGGAGAAAACCCAAAACAACCAAAAAAAAAACCTACAAAACTGTAACAGACGGAGCAGGGAAATACAAAAGTAGGTATGTAACTCATATGTATGTGTTGGCATGTAGTAGATGTTCCTGAAGAGTACTCTACACACTGCAAATCATCCATGTGTGACAGCAGTACGTATCTATCTGTATCTGCACATGTGCATAGGGGAAGGGACATACTGCAACTATTAGTGAAGGGTGGATAGATATCTGTCGTTGAAGGTTATGTGCATATATCTATGTAGGTCGTAGTGTGTGGCATAGAAAACAGCATGCAGTGCTGATATATGTCATGTGCTGGTTAAACGCTGTGGGACTGATTTGTCAGATCTGCTGTGTTACAGCCAGTAAGGCCTGCTAAAGCTACATGGGCTGAGGACACCCACATGCATTCTGCACAACACTGTGCAATATAATCACATAGCTGTACATCCCACAACTGTTGCATAAGTGATATCCCCACCATGAAAGGTGGACTGTACATGTGCCTATATGTACATCTATGTGTACAGCAATGGATGTGTACATGTATGTGTATAGATATGTATATATATATATATATATATATATATATATATATATATATATATATATATATATACATACATATAGAGACCGAGAGAGACATGGGGCCATATGTACTGCAACAGATGTGTGGTGACCAAGGCATGGACTGTAGACAAGTGTTGATACTGCAGTGCCATTCCTCCTTTCCAAAACATTGTACCCATTAACTACCACATAGGTAGAGATCTACCCAACATCGAAGGTGTGATAAGGGAACATGGGACACAGGTGGACAGTAGCCACCTCTTTGATAAAGACAGTGCCACACTAGACCTGTAATCTGTCTGTGTGGTATGTGTCATGACAACAGGTGTGTCATCTAGGGAAATATAGGTCAGTGTTCCCCTCTACTCATCACAATGCCCTGTGTGGTATGTACCTCACATGACAACTACAGCAGGTGGAAAGGCCACAGACATACCTCACAAAGGGTAATACTGGCCGCAAACAGATGCCCTATGCAGACTGACTCACAAAACCACATCTAGACTGTATTGCATACCGGCCACACAGAGGTGACCTCTGCCGGACATACAGAGGTATGTCACACCCATACCTGGGTGACATCCACCATGGCAACATATCACAATCCCTCTGGGATACACGCTCTAGCGCCCTAAACCTCGTCAGCTCACTAAACAGCGCATGCTGGAGGGATACGTTCCTATCTCAGAGATATGCCATACACTGGAAGAGAGCACCTAGCAATAGCAAACAAGGCTCCTCATTAGCAGTTGTCATAAATACCCCTGATGATTGTTTGGGAGATTGGTAATACACCCCAGGAACCCCCTCTGTAGTTCTGGTTGGCAGGGGCAAGTGAAATCAAAGTACATGTGTGTCAAAGGCCAGGGTAGCATATGGCTAGGCTGCTGTAGGCCCTAGGGCCAATAGCATATTACCTACCTATGACACTATGCACTCACACATGTACTCAATGCAATACCTGCTATGTGAGGTTGAATAAGTGTAATGCTGAATGTGTGCAAGGTCTGTAAAAGTGTGATAGGTTAGTGTGAAGTTGTATCTGACATGGTAATGTCTATCCTAGCTGTGACACCAGCAAAAGATGTGTATTGTACTGTTAGGCAGACATAGTAGTATGGCATACAATGTGACGTAGTTCCTTGCTGACGACCGTGGTGTCTCATTGTAGGCTAAAGCAATACATGTATGCTTAGTGAGTGGTACTGCTGGTGAATCCAACTCCCATATGAACTGTAGTACTACCTGAAGCTGTAGGCCTAAACAGCACAGTATGGTGTGTGTTCAGATTGCTTGGAAACACTGTCTTGTGTGTTTCTGTAGTCTGCACAGAGGACAAAACTCAGGCATAAGGGTTTGTAAGTAGTGGCACACAGTACTGTATGGTACACAGGTAATGCTCATCTGTGTTGGCATACAGTGGTGCATTGCATGTTTGTCTGATGTGTGTGTAACTATGCCTGTACCATGGCTGCAATCATATGTGTGTTACAGGCTATACGTGTGTATCCAGCAACATATATACTCTGTTACAGCAGTATGCCACCTATAGTAACAACTGTACACATATATTAGGCAGGGCTATGGCATCAATGACTAGGGTGGTTGACTGGTACTACTGTAACTGAACTTTGCATTCATTGTAATGGATGACATCTCTGTTCGTGCATTGGCGTGATATATACCCCTGTGTCGAGGTTGTGCATTGTGTCACAAACAGTGTGCCGGGTACTGTTGTATAGTGGTGTGATATATAGAGTGTGCCAGGCACTGTTAGTCAGTTGTGGCCTGAGAACCAATAAGTGGTATTGAACGTGTGCAACCTCTGACAGACAAATGGATGGTATATATGTCAGTAAAGTGATATCTGTGGTTAAAGGTGTAAAGTGTGCCACAGGACTCGCTCACACATATTGTTCATATCTTTTTCAGCCAGATGGCCCACCAACGCAACCCGTCGTACACAGCAGTGGAGGAAGATGAGATTTTGCAAAGCCTGATGCAGCAGTACACAATGCTGTTTTCCCGAAGCAGCCATCACCAGCAGGAGCGGACTGCATTGTGGTCGGATCTTGTTCATCGGGTAAATGACATAGGCATGCATAACTGGACATATGAGCAGGTACGCCATCACTGCAGTGATTTAATTAGACATGTCCGGTGGCGTGCGTCTGATATCCAAAGACAACAGCTTGCCACAGGTGGTGGGGTGGCCATTCACCCCCCCTCACCAGAGTGGAGGAGCTGCTCCTAAGTGTGGTGGCTCCTGGACAACAGCAACAACTACCTCTAACATGTGTTGTTATGGAGGCCAGAGACACCCAGCATGTTCACATGGAGTGAGCAGGTAACATGCCCTATCTGTAGACTACAGTTAACTGTATTGTTAGATTATGTCTACATGAGATGTGTACTGTGTGTTTAGCAGTTGTGCTGCCTAGTGTTGTGTAATGCTGATATTTGGAATATTATCTCTACACGTGTGACTGTTGACTGTTGTTCTACTGTAGTTTAGCATACCCACTGTAGCAATGCCACAGTTATGGCCACTGAAGAACTCTCTCATATTCTCATAGGTCCCTCTGGTGTGACAGCAGGGCAGATGATCCATGCTGGTGAGTGTGGTATAACTGCAATGTTGGTAATGAAATGTGCATGTCATAGGTGAGGTGTAGGGCATGTACACGTAACACACCTATGCATAATGCATTCCGTGCATGTTTACTGTAAGACGTTGCACAGCTCAGTAATGTCAGTAGCTGCCTCAATGACATGCAATACACAGAGCATCAGACACAGTTGTGGCAACACCGTACTGCACATTGGATAGGCATAGTTGCTACAGGTGTACACAACATAACACGTTTATCATACGCAGTACACAAAAAATGCTACATATGGCGTTACCACACACCCACTGTAAGGTCACACTTCAGTATCCCACATGTCATCCACACACACATGATGTACCTCAGAGGTAGAGGCCTATCATGGGGCTGTGCAACACTCTTCAACACATAACACAGTCATGTTAGGCAATGCTCCCTATTGGGCACCTCACACACCCATGTACAAAGTGGCTGTGTAATTGTGAATGTAGCCATGGCACTGCAGATGAGGTACAGCATGCTAGGCGGTGGTCTGTCACACATTAGTAGCCGTGAGTGACCACAAGATGCATGATGATGATGGCACATGGTACTACACCCCATCCAGTTACAGTGACCACAGTACTACACATAGCAGTCATTGCTTTGCACCTCAATGTTGTGTGTGTGCAAACATATGCACCTATACACAATATGCATAGCATGTTGTGTGTGTGCTTACATATGCCAGTATACACAATATGCACAGCAGTTGCCATCTGTAGAAAGTGTCACATATATGTCCTGGAATGCTATTGGGTGTATAGGTCACATGACACACACTGGGTATGTGTGGTGTTTAATGTTGCAGTTGTGTAGCATGCCATGTCATGGCTGGCACCGACATATCTGCAATATGTCCCACACTCACCATAACCACTGTACAATGGCCATGTTGAGCATTGGGATTCCTTCACGTCTACATGCACCACTCATCCCGTGTGTGTACATAGCATGCATGTGCTACACCTGTGCCCACTATTATCTGCTATTGACACAGACACTGTAATCACACATGGCTATCTATGTGTCACACAGATAACACATGCAGCTATGGTATGTATACCTGTGAGTGATGGTGCACAGGACATTGCACAGCTGATAATACATGCACAGCAATGTTGTGTCCATGTACACATTGTGTTCCAGGGTGTAGCCAATCACTGAACAACTACACACATGCATCAAAGCCATGTATAATGTTATTAAATAGGGCCGTCTACACTTGCACTGCATGGTCTTGAGCAACACATATTCTGCATGCTGACACATGTGAGGTGACTGCTTGCCTTGTGATACTGTCACCCACCTTCACCCACTATTGAGTATGTGTTGGATTGCTGGTGTGTGTGTGTATGTGCTGTAGTGAGGAGTGTATTTGTGTGCATGTGTGCATGTGTGCTTGTGTGCATGTGTGCATATGCGCATGTGTACATGTGTTCATGTGTTCATGTGTGCATGTGTGCATGTGTGCATGTGTTCATGTGTGCATGTGTGCATGTGTGCATGTGTGCTAGCATCATGTACAGATTGTAAAGTGTGTTTCTTGTCTTCCTCTCACAGGTGCTGAGTTTGGGGTGGCTGAAAGCAGCAGGGAACCTGAAGTCACTGCCACTAATAGTGGAGATGATGAGACATGTATTCTGGCACAGGAAGGTTTGACAGGGTCTGTCATTGGTCCACCAATCGACAGTACACAGCGTTCAACCCCATCTATGTGCACACTCATACTGCCAGTACATCCCTCATCACCAATGGCCTTAGCTGAGGGACAGCATACAGTTGGCATTGACCAGGAGAGTGTGGTACCCATGGCACTTTCATCCACTCACAGCAGCCATAGCCGGATTCTTGGAATGGTACCACATAGGCTGATGTCCAGAGGTTCTCGGGGGAGCACCACTGGTCGTATTGCCCCTGGCAGACGTGCCCCCAGAGGTATTACAATCTCCAGTATGTTCTGGACTGTAATGCAGGCACAGGCACGTATGGAATGGTACACCAGGCAGGGACTAAGGGTGCAGAGGGCCCATTACACCGCTATCAATGACAGCATCAGTGACCTTGCCGGTGCCATCTGGAATTACACCGAGGTCATTGATAGACATTGGGGGGAGACATTAGATGCCCTCCACAATGTGTTTTCCAGCTGGCAGTCATCTCGGATGGCACACAGATCACAGCCGCTCCCGTAGTGGCAGTACCAGCCCCAGCAATGCTGGGGCTGGCCTGTCCATTGACCATCCTAGTAGACCATGTGCACATGGCTCTGGCCAGTCCCAGCAGGGACATGGGTCCAGTCATCATACCTCTGCCTCTGATGATACTACCCAGTCAGGGCTGGTACCCGATACTGCCCGTAGCACCCCTGCTAGGCACAGGTACCATGTCTGGGCCCAGAGACAGTGATCTGTACAGCCTAGCAGGTACAGTCTGTGACTGTCCCACAACCTCCCGTATATGGCAGCCACATGGTGGAGCTGTGTGCATGCAGACACACACACATTAACCAAACAACTAGGGCTCACACATACACACACACATTACATCAACATTGGCCCATGCTGTACTGTTGTCCCTCACACACACACACACACACACACACACACACACACACACACACACACAGATATGTCGATTGGATGGGCCAATGTTGGGCTCTGGCAAACCAACAACACACCCTGTGCATATGACACCTGTGCCACCTCCTGTCATCTGTAACATTGATGGAGGAACAGGCTAACATGGTTCTGATGCACAAGGTGATATTATAGCAGTGTAGCAATATTAGTAAGTTGTCAACAGGAAAGTGTAATGATATCCTTGTAGGTATATCTGAGCAGGCATTATGCATCACAGCTCTGATTGTCAATGAAGCATTGTTTACACCAGTGTTAGGTCTGAGCATGTATTGTCCACCCATGTGCCACTTGGCTGAAGTGTACAGTGTTGCTAGCATGTGTTAGTGAGTGGACAGTATGTGTGTGATGTGTGCATTACAGATTAGCAGGTGTACATCTGTGAACATGGTGGGTGCGCACTGTCTGCATGTACATGCATAGTGGACACATGGGACGTGTGACATACCCTGTTGTACACATTGTTAACATCTCATAGCACTTTTCGATGGCCAGTATGCATTCTACTACAGATATGTACTAACATGGGTACACATGTGTGTATGACATGGGTTGACACTATGCTGTGGGTGATACTGTTAATACCTGTCAATGATTTGCAGTCTGGTAGTATACACAAACTCAACAGCATGACTATAACCAACCATTAGATGATGTCCTGACAAATGACACACAGTTGTAGGGAACTCAGTAACAGTTGGATCCTTCTGGTACTATACTATAACAGTAACCAGTGGTATTGACTGCCACACGTTCCTGGGACCACACCTGTTTGGCATACAGCCCTCTTAGGTACATGTAAACACACTAGGGATATGTCCAGCCACATCTGGAAATGCATGCATTGGCCTACAATGCATTCCCTGGATGGGACACATATCCTACACAAGGGTATCATACAGACAGATACCTGTTGTCCAATACATGCTGTATAGCAGTAAGCCAACTATGGCATAGGCATCCACATTTACTATACATACTATCCTGACAGTACCACATAGGTGGTAGCCCTCAACATGTATGTTGGGTACCAATGTGTACATACAGCCACGTGTTATGTCATCTGTCCCTTGGTATCCACATATCCATAGGTACTGTGGAGTCCCTCGGTGTGTCACATAAGACATTAGGGGCCTGAATGCATATCCACAGGGCTGTTATACACCTATAATGACTGTCCATTATTGCCAGTCATTGTTGTGTATGAACATGTCTGACATATACCCCAGGCATGTACCCTCACTCACAGTACTCTGTAGTAACTGTCATGGGTGTGTGTGGCACAGATGACCTTGGACACAGATCACTACAGTGGCCGGGCTTGTCACATACATACATATGTGACCTACGATCTGAGAAGCAGCGGCACAATCTGTCAAAGGAAACAAATGTATTCATTTAGTATGCAGGCTTCACACCTATGTACTGATTGAGGTCACATGTACACATATTTATTTGCCACGCAGATACCTGATGTGTGCAACGCACACACTGTTTTAATCATGATATGTCATACCATAGTAAAAGCAAAATCCACACTGCTTTGACCAACTGTGTCACACACTCAACAATTGCAGGATTCAAACCCCTACCTAACTAGATTATGATATTAGAGAGACATGCATTAACACGGCATGCTATATGCTTTGCTAGCTGGCTTCTCTTCTCCTGCTATATTTGTAGGATGCTGTCATCATCAGACTTTCCAAAGAGGAATGTACCTCTTTTAATGTGTTTTCCCAATCACTAAAAAGGGCACTACTCTCATAGAAAATCCCACACATACTCCCAGAGCCACACACTGTCAGCATTTGCAGGATTCAAACCCCTACCTAACTATGGTATGATACTAGAGAGATACACATTAACACAACATGCGACATACTTTGCTGTTTGTTTTTTTTTCTCCTGCTATATTTGTAGGATGCTGACATCATCAGACTTTCCAAAGAGGAATGTACCTCTTTTAATGTGTTTTCCCAGTCTCCAAAAAGGGCACTCCTCTCAAAGGAAATCACACCCCCAAAATCACAAACATACACACACACCCCCACTGTCTGCATTTGCAGGATTCAAGTCCCTACCTAACTATGTTACGATATTAGAGAGATACGCATTAACACGGCGTACTATATGCTTTGCTGGCTGGTTTCTCTTCTCCTGCTATATTTGTAGGATACTGTCATCATCAGACTTTCCAAAAAGGAATATACCTCTTTTAATGTGTTTTCCCAGTCTCCAAAAAGAACACTCTTTTCACAGGAAATCATACCCATCTCCATACCCCTTGTCAATGTTTGCAAGATTCAAATCCCTACATGACTATGCTATGATATTAGAGAGATACGCATTAACATGGCGCGCTATATACTTTGCTGGGTGGCTTTTCTTCTTCTGCTATATTTGTAGGATGCTGTCATCATCAGACTTTCCAAAGAGGAATGTCCTTCTTTTAATGTGTTTTCCCAGCCACCAAAATGGGTACTTTGCTCATAGCAAACAACACACACCGTCAGCATTTACAGGATTCAAACCTACCCAACTTTGTTATGCTACTAGAGAGATATGCATTAACATGGCGCGCTAAGTACATTGCTGGGTGGTTGCTCTTCTCCTGCTATATTTGTAGGATGCTGTCATCATCAGACTTTCCAAAGAGGAATGTACCTATTTTAATGTGTTTTCCCAGTCACCAAAAAGGGCACTCTTCTCATAGCAAATCACCCCCACGCACACACTGTCAGCATTTGCAGGATTCCAACCCCTACTCAACTATGTTATGATACTAGAGAGATACGCATTAACATGGCACACTATATACTTTACTGGGTGGCTTCTCTTCTCCTGCTATATTTGTAGGATGCTGTCATCATCAGACTTTCCAAAGAGGAATGTACCTCTTTTAATGTGTTTCCCAGTCACCAAAAAGGGCACTCTTTGCATACTAAATCACACACATACACACACCCAAACACACACAGTCAGTGTTTGCAGGATTCAAACGCCTACCCAACTATGTTATGATATTAGAAAGATACGCAGTAACATGGCATGCTATATACTTTACTGGCTGTGCTTTCTTCTCCTGCTATATTTGTAGGATGCTATCATCATCAGACTTTCCAAAGAGGAATGTACCTCTTTTAATGTGTTTTCCCAGTCACCAAAAAGGGCACTGCTCTCATAGGAAATCACACATACATACATGGTTTCTCTTCTCCTGCTATATTTGTAGGATGCTGACATCATCAGACTTTCCAAAGAGGAATGTACCTCTTTTAATATGTTTTCCCAGTCTCCAAAAAAGGGCAGTCTTCTCACAGGAAATCAACTCCTGAAACTATACACATACACACACCCCCACTGTCTGTATTCGTAGGATTCAGGTCCCTACCTAACTATGTTACAATACTCGAGAAATACGCATTATCACGGCACGCTATACGCTTTGCTGGCTGGTCTCTCTTCTCCTGCTATATTTGTAGGATGCTGTCACCATCAGACTTTCCAAAGAGGAATATACCTCTTTTAATGTATTTTCCCAGTCACCAAAAAGGGCACTTGTCTCATAGCAAATTACACACATACAACCCCCCCACACCCACTGTTAACAGGATTCAAACCCCTACCCAACTATGTTATGATACTAGAGACATACACATTAATACGGCATGCTATATACTTTGCTGGGACATTTCTCTTCTCCTGCTATATTTGTAGGATGCTGTCATCATCAGACTTTCCAAAGAGGAATGTACCTCTTTTAATGTGTTTTCCCAGTCACCAAAAAGGGCACTCTTCTCATAGCAAGCCACACACCCCCACACACACTGTTAGCATTTGCAGGATTCAAACCCCTCCCTAACTATGTTATGACATTAGAAAGATACACATTAACATGGTGGGCTACATGCTTTGCTGGCTGGTTTCTCTTCTCCTGCTATATTTGTAGGATGCTGTCATCCTCAGACTTTCCAAAGAGGAATGTACCTCTTTTAATGTGTTTTCCCAGTCACCAAAAAAGGGCACTCCTCTCATAGAAAATCACACACATACACACAACCCTCCACCACAAATGCACACACCGTCAGCATTTACAGGATTCAAATCCCTACCTAACTATGTTATGATACTAAAGAGATACGCATTAACACGGCGGACAATATGTTTTGCTGGCTGTTTTTTCTTCTCCTGCTATATTTGTAGGATGCTGTCATCATCAGACATTCCAAAGAGGAATGTACCTCTTTTAATGTGTTTTCCCAGTCTCCAAAAAGGGCACTCCTCTCACAGGAAATCACACACCCCCACACACACTGTCAGTGTTTGCAGGATTCAAACCCCTACCTAACTATGTTTTGATATTAGAAAAATATGCATGAACACAGCGTACTATATGCTTTGTTGATTGGTTGTCCTTCTCCTGCTATATTTGTAGGATGCTGTCATCATCAGACTTTCCAAAGAGGAATATACCTCTTTTAATGTGTTTTCCCAGTCACTAAAAAGGGCACTCTTTTCAAAGGAAATCACGCACATACACACACCCCCAGCATTTGCAGGATTTAAACCCCTTCCTAACTATGCTATGATACTAGAGAAATACGCATTAACACAGCGCAATATATGCTTTACTGGGTGGTTTCTTTTCTCCTGCAATATTTGTAGGATGGTGACATCATCAGACTTTCCAAAGAGTAATGTACCTCTTTTAATGTGTTTTCCCAGTCTCCAAAAGGAAACTCTTCTCACAGACACATAGTCAGCGTTTGCAAGATTCAAACCCCTATCTAACTATGTTATGGTACTAGAAAAATATGCATTAACAAGGCGTGCTATATGCTTTGCTGTTTTGTTTCTTTTCTCCTGCTATATTTGTAGGATGCTGTCATCATCAGACTTTCCAAAGAGGAATGTATCTCTTTTAATGTGTTTTCCCAGTCACCAAGAAGGGCACTCTTTTTCATAGGAAATGACACACATACACACACACACTGTCAGCAGAATTCAAACCCCTATCAAACTATGTTATGATACTAGAGAAATATACATTAACATGGTAAGCTATATGCTTTGCTTGGTGTTTTTTTTTCTCCTGCTATATTTGAAGGATGCTGTCATCATCAGACTTTCCAAAGAGGAATGTACCTCTTTTAATGTGTTTTCCCAGTCACCAAAAAGGGCACTCCTCTCATAGAAAATCACCCCCCCCCCACAAATGCACACACCCAAACTCACACTGTTAGCATTTATAGGATTCAAACCCCTACCTAGCTATGTTACGATACTAAAGAGATATGCATTAAGATGGCACGCAATATGCTTTGCTGGCTGGTTTCTCTTCTCCTGCTATATTTGTAGGATGCTGTCATCATCAGATTTTCCAAAGAGGAATGTACCTCTTTTAATGTGTTTTCCTAGTCTCCAAAAAGGGCACTAGAGAGATAATGACCATGGATGGCTATAATATTTTTCACATTAAAAGAAAAAAAAATAAATAAATAAAATAAAATAAATAAATAACTATGTTATAACATTCAGAGAGAGACGACACCATGGAATGATAGGCTGGCTGGTTTCTCTTCTCCTGCTATATTTGTAGGATGCTGTCATCATCAGACTTTCCAAAGAGGAATGTACCTCTTTTAATGTGTTTTCCTAGTCTCCAAAAAGGGCACTCATCTCACAGGAAATCACACCCCCGAAGTCACATGCATACAAACAACCCTGCCACACACCCTGTCAGCGTTTATAGGGTTCAAACTCCTACCTAACTATGTTATAACACTAGAGAGATACGCATTACCATGGCGCGCTATATTTATTTCACATTAAAAGAGGTACATAAATAAATAAATAAAATAAAATAAATAAATAACTATGTTATAACACTAGAGAGATACGCATTACCATGGAATGCTATAGGCTTTGATGGCTGGTTTCTCTTCTCCTGCTATATTTGTAGGATGCTGTCATCATCAGACTTTCCAAAGAGGAATGTACCTCTTTTAATGTGTTTTCCCAGTCACCAAAAAGGGCACTCCTCTCATAGGAAATCACACACATACACACAGCCCCCCACACAAACTGTCAGCATTTGTAGGATTCAAAACCCTACCTAACTATGTTATGATACTAAAAAGATATGCATTAACATCGTGAGCTACATGCTTTGCCGGGTGGTTTCTTTTCTCCTGCTATATTTGTAGGATGCTGACATCATCAGACTTTCCAAAGAGGAATGTACCTCTTTTAATGTGTTTTCCCAGTCTCTAAAAAGGGCACTCCTCTCAAAGGAAATCACACACATACATACACTGTCAACTTTTGCAGGATTCATACCTCTACCTAACTATGTTATGATATTAGAGAGATACGCATTAACACAGTGCACAATATGCTTTGCTGGCTGGTTTCTTTTCTTCTGCTATATTTGTAGGATGCTGTCATCGTCAGACTTTCCAAAGAGGAATGTACCACTTTTAATGTGTTTTCCCAGTCTTCAAATAGGGCACTTCTCTCAGAGAAAATCACTCACCCCCCCCCCACACACACTATCAGTAAGATTCAAAACCCTACTTAACTAGGTTATGATACTAGAGAGATATGCATCAACACAGCATGCTATATGCTTTGTTGGCTGGTTTTTCTTCTCCTGCTATATTTGTAGGATGCTGTCATCATCAGACTTTCCAAAGAGGAATGTACCTCTTTTAATGTGTTTTCCCATTCTCCAAAAAGGGCACTCTTTTCATAGGAAATCACACACATACAGACACTGTTAACAGGTTTCAAACCCCTACCTAGCTATGTTATGATACTAAAGAGATACGCATTAACATGGCATGCTATATGCTTTCTTGGGTGGTTTCTCTTCTCCTGCTATATTTGTAGGATGCTGTCATCATCAAACTTTCCAGTCAGGAATGTACCTCTTTTAATGTGTTTTCCCAGTCACCAAAAAGGGTACTCTTCTCATAGGAAATCACACACAGTTAGTATTTGCAGGATTCAAACCCCTACTCAAGTATGTTATGACATTAGAGAGATACGCATTAATAAAGTGCGCTATATGCTTTGCCGGATGGTTTTTCTTCTCCTGCTATATTTGCAGGATGCTGACATCATCAGACTTTCCAAAGAGGAATGTACCTCTTTTAATGTGTTTTCCCAGTCTCTAAAAAGGGGACTCCTCTCACAGGAAATCACACACATACTGTCAGTATTTGCAGGATTCAACCCCCTACCTAACTATGTTATGATACTAAAGAGAGATGCGTTAACATGGTGCACTATATGCTTTGCTGGCTGGTTTCATTTCTGCTGCTATATTTGTAGGATGCTGTCATCATCAGACTTTCCAAAGAGGAATATATTTTTCTAATGTGCTTTCCCAGTCACCAAACAGGACACTCCTCTCATAAGAGATCACACCCATCCACCCAAACACACACTGTCAGTGTTTGCAAGATTCAAACCCCTATCTAACCATGTTAGGATACTAGAAAGATACGCATTAACATGACACGCTATGTGTTTTGCTGGCTAGTTGCTTTTCTCCTGCTATATTTGTAGGATGCTGTCATCATCAGACTTTCCAATGAGGAATGTACCTCTTTTAATGTGTTTTCCCAGTCACCAAAAAGGGTACTTCTCTGATAGGAAACCAGACACATCCCCACCCACACACACACTGTCAGCAAGGTTTAAACCCCTACCTAATTACGTTTTGATACTATAGAGATACGCATTAACACGGTGCACTACATGCTTTGCTGGGTGGTTTCTCTTCTCCTGCTATATTTGTAGGATGCTGACATCATCAGACTTTCCAAAGAGGAATGTACCTCTTTTAATGTGTTTTCCTAGTCTCCAAAAGGGACACTCCTCTCACAGGAAATCGCACACACCCCTCCACACTATCCACATTTGTAGGATTCAAACCCCTACCTAGGTTATGATATTAGAGAAATACGCATTAACACAGCACGCTATATGCTTTGCTGGGTGGTTTTTCTTCTCCTGCTTTATTTGTAGGATGTTGACATCATCAGACTTTCCAAAGAGGAATGTACCTCTTTTAATGTGTTTTCCCAGTCTCCAAAAAGGACACTTTTCTCATAGGAAATCACACACATTTACAGGATTCAAACCTCTACGTAACTATGCTATGATATTAAAAAGACATGCATTAACACGGTGCGCTATATGCTTTATTGGCTGTTGTTTTTTCTCCTGCTTTAGTTGTAGGATGCTGTCATCATCAGACTTTCCAAAGAGGAATTTACCTCTTTTAATGTGTTTCCCAGTCACCAAAAAGGGCACTCCTCTCATAAGAAATCACACACATACAGTGTTTATAGGATTCAACCACCTACTTAACCATGTTATGATATTAGAGAGATATGCATTAACACGGCGTGCTATATGCTTTGCTGGGTGGTTTTGTTTCTCCTGCTATATTTGTAGGATGCTGACATCATCAGACTTTCCAAAGAGGAATGTACCTCTTTTAATTTTCCCAGTCTCCAAAAAGGGCACTCTTTTTATAGGAAATCACACACATACACCCAAACACCCAAATACACACTGTCAGCGTTTGCAGGATTCAAACCCCTACCTGACTTTGTTTTGATACTAGAAAAATACGCATTAACACGGCGCACTATATGCTTTACTGTGTGGCTTCTGTTCTCCTGCTATATTTGTAGGATGCTGACATCATCAGACTGGACATGGTAATGTGTGTACACTTTGTTTTATGCAATCCCAGGAATGAGCCATGTGGGTCGGCAGGTGTCAACAGCTTAAACAGGACCCCATAATTCTTACCTTGTGTGATCTATCTGTGGACACATTGCCATTCCTTCATATGTCAACACATATTTATGCACAGATTGTTGGTTTTGTGGATATGACATGTGTCAGGGATGTTGATAAAGGGCTATTCAAAGTCTATGTGGGACATGTGTAGCTCTGTTCAGTGATGTATGTCCTGGGTGTCTACCTTGCAAACAGTCTAGCATGTTTGGGAACCATGATCTGCACATGAACATACCACAGTTGGTAGGGTTGTGTGGTTGTCAGCTTCCATTAGCTCTGTTTATGACTTCAACCATGATGGACTCCATGGCCTTGCAGATCAGACTTCATAGGCTTACTGGACTATACTTCCCATGGTGTGTTGTGCACCAACACTTGTGGGGAGTGCCATATGTTGCTGTAACACATTGAATGGTTCCAGATCCTGTGGAGAGGGTGAGGCTCAACAGACTGTTCAGGTGCAGGGTCTGTTTGTTCTGTAGTTCATGCATGACACATATTGGGAAACAATGTAATCCAATTGCTGCCAAGCTTTTGGCTTTGGGGGGAGCTGTTCAGCCATTCTACATGTGATATCTTCTGGTATGATGACTGGGACTATCATCAGTGGGAGTTGGGTATGTCTATATGGGCCTGTTTGACAGGATGTCGGCATTGTCAGTCAGGTACAGTTGGCCCTGACTCAGGACATATATGAGTGTACATTGCTATTTATGACATAGCTGAAGGAGGTGTCATGATTCAGTCTGGAATCCTTCTCAGCTACTCTTTACAAAACACCAACAAACCTGAGCACTAATCCCTGTTATACTCTTTTACGCACTTAACACCCTACTGATCCTTTGTGATCAGGCTACAGAGTATGTCATCATAATATCCTGGCATGTCCAGGGGTTGGTTTCGTGTGTACTCTCCAGTCCAGCTAGTGAATATTGTGGTTTTGACACAATGTCACATCTGCCTCATGTACACAGACAACCCTCTCCTCCTCCCAACAAACTCAGATATATGTGAGAGATGCAACAATATTGACATACAGGAGGCTGAGCTCTCTCGACCCATGACTGACATAGTCTATCAGGTGGTGAAGGTAACCACACACACCACATATCAGTCTCACATAAACCTATAGCGACAGCAATCAAACCACATTATCACACATAAACATACTCAGAGGCTGTACATAAACTCTGCCTAAGCAGCAGAGACCTCCAAAGCAGACACACAAACAACTGCTACCCCACTACAATACCCACATATCACATAGTTCACAATGTCAGTGTGCCACACAGTCACTGCCCTTTGGGCTAAACAACACACCTAATACACTTGTAATAGGTGACACTTATTATCAGACACACTGACGTCCCACTCACCAGGCCAACCAAGGGAATAGTTACTTTGAGCTGTCTCTTGGGTGCCAGGATCTGCAACATAACACATGCACTCAGGTCACTCGAAAGCAAGTACAGGACTGGCTCCATCATTGTCCATGCTGGTGCGTACACCCTCAGATGTTCCTCCCTGGACCACATGACATGATACATAGAGGAACTCTCTGATCATGTAGCCCAGGCCAGTATGACCCTGACCTTGTCTAGCATTTTACACTCACCAAGTATGATGTCACAGTATACCAAGAAACTGATCACGTTTAACAGTTGGCTAACATATTGGTGTCATTCACAGGGGATACAGTGTCTGTCAGCCTGGGGTGACATGCTCAACATGCCATGTAGCTTCCCTATGGACAGCTTGCACCTGTCACCCTTAGACTTTTGAATACTGGCTAAGGCACTAGCTACCACCATACTGCCTTTTTTAAGCGAGGCTCAAAAGACAAAGCCACCTCCATAGACATTACAGAGTACATGACACTGAGGGTAATGCTGCTCAACACCAGACGTGTTACCCTCAAATTGCGACCACTCAGGAATCTCCTCAGTATGGACAACAGTGATATATGTGCACTAACAGACACCTGGTTCAGGCTCCCAAATGCACACCAGCACTACCAGGTTATATTTCATACCATGCTTTCTGACCACAAAACTCGGAATGGCCAACACAAAAAAAGGGAGTATCCATATACATCACAGGTACACATACCTCCGGGTTGGTAGCACTGCACAAAGCATCACAGACCATAAATATGCACCTAACATTGTGCAAATATGCCTTTTGGTTTGTTGCCTGCTACAGACCACCCTCCCAAACTCAGGAACCACACTCGGCTTTCCTTGGAACACTGGACAATATGAAGGTCTCCGCAAACACCATTATATTGGGTGACTTCAAATACCCATACATTGACTGGGGATAGTGCTCAGGCCCCAACACCCTTGCCCAACAGTTGCTACTATTTGTAAACTCATATGCTATGGCACAACCGGTCACCACACCCACAAGAGGGGACAACATATTGGACATGATCATCACCAACATGGGGACTCTATGTTCCACACCTGAGATATACCCCTCATTGGTAAGGTCAGAACATACATTTATGTCACTGGACATCCATATCCCATCCCCACACCCATCCTGGGTAATCTTGGTGAACTTCTCAAAAGCAAATGTCACACTTCTCCAAACCAAGGTGGTATCCTTCAGAGACCCTGGGACAGTGGTAAGTATGGCTCAGACTGCTGAATCCTTTACATACACATTCTATGGACACCTAGTGGACTGCATGGATCGTGCTATCCCAAATAACAACTGGACTCACTCCTCCAATGGCAGGGGACCTGTCTGGTAGACCCCGGCCATTAATAAGCTATACAATGAAAGGAGGACGCTACTACATGATAGAGCACAATCCCAGACAGGGAAGGCATCTGTGATCTGTACCAGCAGACAGCTACAATCACTCATGCATTTATGTCAGGCCCGCTTCTAACGGACAATTGCACCAGACACGTAGGACACTCACAAGACCTTCTTCAGTTAATTCAGGTACCTGGGTGGACACTCACTGATATGCTGTGAGTTACTGCATACTGACTAAACATACCCTGAACCCACAGACATTGCCAACATCCTGGCAAACAGGTTCAGTGCAGATGTCTCCCCGCCATCCCCCCTAAGGAGCTACTGTCCATCCCAACAGAGTGTAACCTCCCTGACATCACAAATAAACAGGTGAGTGCTGCCCTCCCCACAGCAGACAACACAGCATCAATGGGACCAGATGGTGTCCCGGTCTGCATCTTACACGGGCTTCATGACAGACGTAACCCTCACATTACGTCACTGTTCAATATCAGAGTTACTGCAGGATATGTACCCACGGAATGGCGTACAGCGATAGTGGTCCTGCTCCACAGAGTTGCTGCCACAATGGACCACAGACAATATCGGCCTATAAGGCTAACTAGCCTGTTCTGCAAAGCTATGGAACATATTGTAATGGGGACTCATGCACATAGACATCGGGAACCTACAGACGCTGGGTCCTACACGTTTCAGCGTTGTTGTGGGCAGATCTTGCCTCTTGGACCTGTTCATATTCTTTAAACAGTTACCAGGTCCATCAGTGTAGGGACAGTTGTCCACACAGCCTGCCTGGACCTTGCACAACCATTTGATACAATACCCCACTCGGCCATTATGCATAGGCTCACCGGCATCGATATCTACACATATCTCACACGATGGATTGCTACCTGGATCAGGGATAGCACCCACATGCTCAGTATTGCAGGTGCCGTGTCTGACTATACAACAGTTACACATGGCATCACACAAGGCTCCGTCCTGGGACCTCTCTTGTTCAGCATATATTTGTGTGACGTACAGGCTAACACAGGAGGAATATGGCTGACCATGTTCACAGATGACTGCAAACTGGGTGCCATAATCAACTCTCCAGCTGGCACATGCATACTCAAATGGGGTCTCACAGAGATAGGATGACTGGTGCCTGAGCCATGGCCTACAGCTAAATGCCATTAGTTGCATAGTCATCCCCTTTGGGAATAACAACATGCCCACACATTACCACATAGGTAGTAATCCATTACATATGGTAGTAGTTGTTAGGGGTTTGGGGACACGACTTGTTTGTACTCTCACCTTTGACAATCATGTTGCCAAAGTGGTTAGACAGAACTTCTATATAGTCCACCTTATCCAATATGGTTTCACATGTTGATCAAGTGAGGTCATTGTGCCCCTATACTCATCACGACCATGCTTGGCTACAATGCCACATTTGGGATGTACCTTACCCGACACCTGCAGCAACTGTAATGGCCACAAATGTTCCTCAACAAGCAGATGTAGGGACTCACACGGATGCCCTGCACAGTTCAGATACAGTAACTCCAGCTCTACTCAGTCGCTTACCACCCACTCGGATGTGTTGTGTGCCTGTAGTTTAAGGAAATATCTGACCCAGATTTAATGGACATGCTCCACCTGAGGATATCTGACTCCCTTGGAGCTACACACTCCAGGGACATATACCTCAGCACAGATGTTAATAGGACATGCTGGAGGGACAGATTCTTATCCCAGAGGCTCCACTCACTCCGGATTGTAATCCCGGTTTCGCATGGGCAGAGCCACCCACTGACCACCTACAGGAGACATCTTGACAAGTGGATGGGGGATCGTATGTTTACCCATTGGATATCTTCTGGGTCCCTGCTAGACATAGGCACAATACACTAAACGTAAATGGGCTATCTTGTGTGACCTACTATTCACAGGCACAGTGTTCTACTTTGACAGGGTTGCAAAAGCCAAACACACTCTGGCTAGGCTTGTACATGCCCTAGGGTGGATAGGCTAGTATCAACCTCTGAACCTATGCTAATGTTCAGGATGCACAATGTTTATAGCTGATACTGTTTGCAGGTTTTGTCGTCTTTGCTTTCCCACTTTCTATGAACAACTTAGGAATCTGCAGAACATATTTGATTATGACAGGGTTCCACTATATTATATATGTGTCTGTTGTCAGATAACTGTGTGCACAGGGCAGATTGCTGGATAGTGAGAGTTTCCTGGGTTAACGCATGCAACTGCCTGATATGTATGGCCCACTGCTGTACTCCAACATGGCCTAAGTGTGTGAGCATGCCCAGTTCAGACAGTCAGTGTTCTGTTGCCTGACATTTGTCTCATTTATTCAAGTGTGTGTGCATGCCCAGTGTGACCTTTCAGTATGTTGCTGTCTGAGGTCCACTACATTTGTTGATGTATGTGTACATGCCCAATATTAACATCTCTACTGTGTGTGTGTTGAAAGTCAGGTTCTATTCTTACTGCGGGACTCACCTTTGTGTCATAACTCAACAGGGATTATGCAGTGCCTGCAGGGTTTCCATGGAATACTTTGCATAGACTTATCAACATTTCTTCATACAGGCTGACCACTGCAATACTGTCATGGTTTAGTGGTTCAGTAATATGACTATAGTGCACAGTATCCTGGATTTGAGGCCCATCACTGCTTTATATTTTCATACTGAGCAGACCAGACTGCTTAAGGGCCAGTAGAGCAAATATGAGTATGTTGGCTTTTGTTCAGCTATGCCCTACTTAGGTTCATAGGTTCATAGGTTCATACAAGGCTATCTGCCCTAAGGCATTTACAAGCCTAGCCAGAGTGTGTTTGGCTTTTGCCACCCGCTGAACTGATTTTACTGTGCCCTTTTTAAGGTTAGTTTACTGTGCCTCTGTCTAGTAGTGACACCGAAGTAATCCCCGGGGTAAACCTACGATCTCCCATCCACTCGTCAAGATTCCTCTTGAAGAGAGTCAGTGAGGGGCTCTGCCAAACATGGACTGGGATTCTATTCCAGAGTGAAGGGATCCTCTAGGTTATGAATCTGTCCCTCCGGCATGTCCAATTTATTTCTGTGCTCAGGTTCAAGTCCCTCGAGCACGTAGCTCTAAGGGATTTGGATTTTCTGAGGTAGAGCATGCTCATTAATTCTGGGTTGGACATGACTTTATACATCAGGCATAGATCGCCTCTAAGTAGGCGGTATGCAACTGTGTAGTGCTGGAGTTTCTTTACCCGAGCAGCATATGTCATCTGTTTGAGTCCCATGATCCTCTTTGTGAGGTACTTTTGGGGTCTTTCTAGTTGCTGCAGGTGTCGGGTAAGGTACATCCCAAATGGGGCATTGTATTCAATTATGGGCCTGATGAGGGATGAATAAAGGGGCAAAATGACCTCCCTCAATCTAGATGTGAATCCTTTCATGATAAGGTGGGCTATATAGAAGGTCTTTCTAACCACTTTGGCAATGTGGTTGTCAAAGGGGAAATTACTGTCAACTTGGGTCCCCAGGTCCCTAATTACTTCTTCTGTACTTAATGGATTCCCGCCTATGTGGTAATCTGTGGGCACTTTGTTTTTGCCAAAGGGTATGACTATACACTTTTTAGCATTTAGCTTTAGGCCATGGCTCTGGCACCAGTTATCCATCTCTATGAGACCCTTTGGAGGATGCTTGTGTCAGCTGGAGAGTCAATTATGGCACCCAGTTTGCAGTCATCTGCAAACTTGGTCAGCCACAGTCCTCCCGTGTTAGCCTGAACCTCCGAAAAATATATTCCGAACAAGACAGGTCCCAGGACTGAGCCTTGTGGGATGCCACTTGTAACTGGTTTAGAGTCTGACATGGATCCAGCAATTCTGACTATGTGGGTTTTGTCCTTGAGCCAGTTTGCAACCCATCTTATGACATAGGGGTTTATAGTTAAGCTGGAGAGCTTATCTATGATGCCTGAGTGGGATATTGTGTCGAAGGCTTTTGCGAGGTCCAGGTAGGCTGTGTGGACTACATTCCCCTCATCAATGGCCTTGGTGACTGTTTCAAAGAAATTGACCAGGTTTAAGAGGCAGGATCTGCCCTTAACAAAGCCGAATTGGGTAGGATCCAGTGTCTGTAGGTCCCCAATGTCTTTGTTTATGAGTTCCATGATGATCCTCTCCATAGCTTTGCAGACCAGGCTAGTCAGGCTTATGGGGTGATAGTTTCCAGGGTCTGTAGAGGCACCACCTTTATGGAGTGGGACCACTGTTGCTGTACGCCATTCTTTGGGTACATATCCTGTATTAAGGCTGAGATTGAACAGCAGCTTTATGTGGGGGTTTAGCTCTTCTTGGAGTTCATGTAGGATGCAGCCCAGGACAACATCTGGTCCCACTGATGCTGTGTTTTTTGCTTTGGAGAGGGCGGCTCTCACCTGAGCATCTGAGATGTCAGGGAGGCAGCACTCTGCTGGGATAGATATTTGCTCTTTAGGGGGGAAGGGGGGAGAGAAGTTTGCACTGAACCTGTCTGCCAGGATGTTGGCAATGTCTGTGGGTTCAGTGTATTTTTTGTCATTTTGGACCAACTCTAAGCATATCTGGGAGTTGCCACCCAGGTTCCTAACATAACTAAAGAAGGCCTTGTGATTATCTTTAGTGTCCTGTGCAATTTTTCTCTCGAAGCTGGCCTTGGATGATTTTATGAGGGATCGTAATTTTTTGCTAGTACTGATCAGAGATGCATTCCCTTTTAGGGATTTTGCTCTATCATGTAGTAGCATCCTCCTTCTGTTGTACAGCTTATTTATGGCTGGGTTCCACCAGGCAGGATGCCTGCCTTTGGATGATTGGGTCTTGGTTTTGTTTGGGATAGCATGATCCATGCATTCCTGAAGGTGTCCATAGAATGCGTTTATAAAGGATTCTGCAGTTTGAGCCGTAGTTTCCACTGCCCTGAGGGCCTTGAAGGATTCCACCTCGGTTTTGAGAAGTGTGACGTTAGCTTTTGAGAAGTTTTTCACTGTGGTTTTCTGGGCTGTGGGTGGGATCGGGATATGGATATCCAGTGAGATTGATTTATGGTCCAATCTTACCAATTAGGGGAATACCTCTGGTATGGAGCATAGAGTCCCCATGTTGGTGATGACCAGGTCCAGTATGTTATCCCCTGTTGTGGGGGTGGTGACTAGTTGTTCCATAGCATTTGAGTTTATAAATTCTAGGAACCTTTGGGCTAGGGTGTTGGGGTTTGAGTAATGCTCCCAGTCATTGTTTGGGTAGTTGAAGTCACTCAATATAATGGTGTTTGGAGAGACCTTCATATACTTAGAACCAGCTTGTCCAACATTGCTCAATATTAACCAACATTGCTGGACGTTAGCCAATATTACTCAACATTGACCACAGTTGTGCTAGTTGGTGTGTGCGATTTTCTTTACATATACTACATGGTGGTAAATGCTGTTTAGCACTGCTTTATATTGCTTAACACATGGCAATCATGCCTCAGGTGGTGCTGCAGGGCTGGCTATGTCGGATGCACATACTACACTCCCTATACATGTTTGGAAGCAAGTAATGTCACCTTAGGCATCCCTTTTATTATATGTGCGAGTCAGAGGGAGGTATCATTTCCAGAGTTCCTACTGAGCCAGCGTATGTGCTATGCGTTGCCTCTTTGCCAAGGCCAAAGCATACTGGGCACACCTCCTTCTACCTACTGGGGCAGGCTCAGGTTGTTCCTCCTCCAAGTCATGCTCTGCCTGTGATGGCCTTGGCAATGGTGGGGGACTGTTTGGCCCAGGCCTATGCTGGTCCTGCTGCTGTTTTCGCAGGATCATATTATGTAGCATAGCACATACCATGACAATTTGGGTACATGTAGTTGGTGAGTACTGCAAGGCTCCACCAGATGTTTCCAGGCACCAGAACCGTGACTTGAGCAGCCCAAACACATGCTCGATTACATTTCTTGTTTGTGCGTGTGCCTCATTATGGCATTTCTGTTCAGGTGTGTGTGCATTTCTGATGGGTGTCATCAGCCACGGCTCCAGTGCATAGCCAGCATCCCCCACTAGGTGACCATGTGGGATGTCCCCATTGGCAAATGTCTGGTACAGCTGCGTCAGATGCCAGATATGGGAATCATGGTAGCTTCCAGGGCAGCCAGCACACACATTCAGTATTATGCCCTGGGCATCGCACATGACCTGGCAGTTGATGGAGGGGAAGCCCTTGCGGTTGAAGTAGACCCTACCCCGCTCACTGGCTGGTGCTTTGATGCATATGTGAGTGCAGTCTATTGCAACCACTACCTCAGGGTATTCCAATATTTGCTGGAAGAAACGCATATTGCTGGCCAATTCCTCATGGGAATTGGGGAAATATACATGATCACCGACATGTGTTGACATGGCATCCAGGAACTGGTGCAGTACCCTGGATGCTGATGCCTGTGATATCCCCATCATATCACCAGTTGGTCTCTGGAAGGTACCTGTTGCTAATATTCTTAGGCCAGCACATACCTTGGTTTCCACTGGGATGGGTTCCCCTCTGTTGGTTCTGTGTGTGAGGCATGGCCTGCACAGCTCAACAATTTGCTGCAAGAGGTCTCTGTCCACTCTATAGCGCTCCACTATCCCCTGCTCATGTAGCCCCTGGCTGGTAGGTTTACCCTGGGCCTGTACATTCTTCTCTGTCTCCTCACTGTGGGTTGTCCAGCAGCATTTGCATTATCACCACCCTCAGCATGTTGCAGACGTCGCCTTATAACAGCAATGGCAGCCCCTAACATTTTTTGTCTCAGTAAAGCTTTTTCAGTTTTCACTTCTATTAGCTTACTGCAGTGTTGCAGCGTCTCTTGGAAGAAACATAATGGACTGTTGTTTGTAGAGTTTTAAGTGCTGGGCTGGGCTAGTGTACTGCCTGTGTAATTGTCTGATTCTGATTGTTTTCACCTTCTAGCTCTGCTAGTACTCCCTGGTAACTTCCTACTATTTGGTGTGCTTCCTTTTCCCTTTCTGTTTCCTCGGGGGGCAGCACCGCACGCACAAGCGCAAACACGTGCACAGCAGCTAACACGTGTGCACACATGCTTACACGGACTAAAACTTGCTTATTCTTGTTAAAGCGCGTGCACACCAGCGCAAACACGCTTTACAACTGTTTACACAGCCTTACATATGCTTACTCCGGCTTACACGCGTGCACACACGCTTACATGCACGCACACTGTCTTTACTGGCACGCACACGCGCGCATGCACGCTCAACAAGAAACTTTGGTGTTATCCACGGCATACACCTTCAATTTCTTTACTTTACCTAGCCTACCTGTTGACACACCTCTTTCAATGATATGTAAATGTCAGCTGGCACATGCCACTCTGCTCCAATGAGCTTCACTTCTTTCATACATACCCCCCTCGTGATGTCACCTATCTTCTACTCTGTTACTCCCCTTATCCTACTCCTACACTCCACTGACTGTGCTCATTTGCTATGTAAACTTGTGATTCACTATCCTAACCCTCATTTGCATAGGATTGCCTACTAATGCTTGGTTACATCTCTAAGACTTGAGCTCCCCCCCTTAGCAACCTCTACTCCGTGGCCATGTTGTCTTCAGCCTGCCATTCCCTTGCATTGTAAATTCATATCCACAATAAAATCCACATTTGTGGATCTTAATTATTGATTTTCTGTTTTTTAGGGCGCAGCATGTTTGTGCTGCACTGCGCTATGCTTAAACCCCGGAGATCGGGATGAAAAAAAAAGATATTTTATTTTTATTTTGCATCACTTCACATTGCCAATGGCAGTATTTTTGGCCATTGGTATGCTTCCTCCTGTAAATGCATCCTTTTTTGGAGCTGTCACGGCTCCGTTTTGCTATTTGCAGAACCGTACTCAGTTGTCAACTGAGTACATTTCTGCAAATAACACTACTACTCGGACAGGTTAGGGTTTCCTGGATCGCAAATTTACCTCATTTGCATAGCTTTCACCTACAATTGAGGTAATTTGCATATCCAAGCCCTGTCTGTGTAGGACTAGTTTTGATAGCTCTGTTGCACGCCCCTACCGGCTGTTCCTGGCTTGGTCAGTGGACATGTTGGCTGCATGGAGTCTTACTCTACTCTTAAACTCCGTGCAAGCCTTCGTGAATCCGGCCCAAAGAGTAATACATTTAAAAAAAAAATTATAAAAAGGTATTTTTTTTTTTTTTTTAGGACAGGGGATGATTTAAGGTTAGTTTAATTGTTAGTACAGGTAGGAAACATAGTACAGTAGAAAAGGACATCAAATGGTTTGAGCAATATAGTACACTGGAGAAGTGAAGTAAAAGGGAGATCAGGAATGGGTAAAGTGAAAAATCAGTCAGGGTTTGTGCAGGGACAAAGCCAGTGAGTTTTAAGATGTTCTAAGAGATGTTTTTTAAAAAGATGTGTGGAAGAGAGAATAGAAAGTTCACTTGGTAGCTGGTTCCAGGCTTTTCCCACTGTGTTAGTGAATAGAGAGTCCCCAGCTTTGTTGTTAGATTTAATAGTGGAAACTAGAAACTTATTAGCTGAGCGAAGAGTTGAAAGGTTTTTGTAAGAGGTAGTCAGATTAGTGAGGATTGGTGTATTATTGGGGTGGTCATAGTAAGTTGATGACAAAGTAGTTGGTGCTGCAGTTCTAACCATCCCAATTGTTTGAGGTTGAGACAGTGGTGGGTTCTAAAAGGGTTGCCAGTGGCAAATCTGGCCATGTTATTATAGCTAGTGGCAAGTTTGTTAAGGTTGTTTTTAGAAAGATTAGTATAAATGGCAAAAGCATAGAACAGGGTAGCGATCAGGTGAGTCTGGGCAATAGTGGTTCTGGCTGTTGGTGTAATGAAGGGTTTGATTCTATACAGGGAACCTAGTTTTTTGTTGACAGATTTTATGGTAGTGTTGATGTGATCGTCATAGCTAAGGTTGTTGTCTATGGTTATGCCCAGGAAACAGGTTGCAGTATCAGGGGATATGGTGGTTCCATTGTTAGAGGTTATTGTGAAGTGAATTTGTGGTGACTTTTGAGTAGGAGCAAAGAGTAATAATTTTGTTTTTTTGGGGGTTCAGGAGGAGGCAGTGTTGCATGAACCAATTTTCCACAGTATGAAATACAGTTTGGGTGAGGGTCTGGAGTGAGGTTGAGGACCTAGCTGAACAGATTAAAGTAGAATCATCAGCAAATTGTATGCAGGTGGCTTGAGGAATTTTAGTATTTACATCATTAATAAACATTGAAAAGAGAAGAGAGCCTAGGATAGAGCCTTGAGGTACTCCAATGTTTACGGGGAGGGAAGTTGAAAGCTTATTGTCCCAAAGGACTGCTTGATGTCGGTTGTCTAAATAAGATTTAAACCAGAGTAATGCCTGTGCATCCAGTGAATGGGCTTTTAGTACCTCAATAAGCAGATTATGGTTGACCATATCGAAGGCTTTTGAAAGGTCGATAAATAGTGTGGAGGAAAGAGAGTTGTTGTTACAATTTTTGTTTATACAGTCAGAAAAGGATAGCAGGGCAGTTGAAGTACTATGGAATGGTCTGAAACCATGTTGGCAGTTCGCAAGTAAATTGCTGTGGAGGAGATGATCAAGTAGTTGTTGGCAGATGCATTTTTCCATTATTTTAGCTATATGAGATAGTAGGGCTACTGGTCTAAAGTTGGAAATATCAGTTGATGACCCACCTTTATGTAGAGTGATGATGTGAGAGACCTTCCATATAAAAGGGATTTTACTTTCTGAAATAGTTCTATTAATAAGGATAGAAATAGGGTAGGCAATGGCTTTAGCTGCAATTTGCAGGTATTCTGCTGGTAGGCAGTCAGCAGAAGGGGTGCATGGCTTGAGTTTTTGAAGGAGGTTACAAATGAGGGATGTAGGTACTGGTTGTATGTGAAAAGAAGGAAGTGAATTTGTTGTGGTATTAGGTAGGAGGGAGCTAGTGGGTGGTAGAGTATTAGCTAGAGTTTGTATGGCTTCTATAAAGTAGTTTTTAAAGGAATCCGCTATTAGTTTAGGGTTATTGTGGGTGATTCCTGATGGGGTAGGAAACTTGGAGTGCCCTGGCTGAAGTAGTTTGTTCATAGCTGACCAGAAATTTTGTGGTTTTTGTTTGTGGGTTTGTTGGAGGTGGAGGTAAATTTTTTTTCTAGTAGAATTTCTTTTTTGGTGGCATTTCTTAATTGTTTAAAGTAAAGGTGATCAGAAGGGCTTTTAGAGGCTCTCCACTTGGCCCAGATTTTATTTCTTAGGAGGATTGTTTGCCTAGTTTGTTTTGTGAGCCATGGGGCAGTTTTGGTCTTTATTAGGGAGGAGTGATAGGGGGCATGGTAATCTAGGATTTGAAGGAATCTAGTATTAAAGTAGGTGACTGCTTCATCAAGTTGAAGATGGAGCAGTGGTGACCAGTCGCATGCCTTCAGTTCTGTTTGGAAGTTCTCAGGGTGAAACTTTTTTTAGCATGGGAGGTTTTTAAAATAGTAGCATTGGGGCTATGAAGTTTTTATTTAATTATATAGGTTAGAGCATGGTCACTGATGTCATCTGGAAGGGTACCTGGTTTATAAGTAGTAGGGTGATTGTTTATGAGAATCCAGTCTAGTGTGGTTTCCTTACCACTTTGTTTGTGGGTTCTAGTAGGGGTGGTTATCATTTGTGAGAAACCATAAAGATTTATGTGGTTAATGGGATTGGGGGACTTACAGGTAGCCCAATCTATATTAAAGTAACCTAACACAATGGTTTCCTGGGGTAGGTGGGTAGATAGGCCACTAAGTATATTTTCTAGAGTAATGATATTGTTACCAGGGGGAAGATAGGAACAGAGTATATAGATGGATTTATAGTTATTGATTTGAAGTTTAGCTGAAAGGGTTCCTGCAATGGAGTTTGTGGGAAGTGGCACATTGAAGGGCGATACTTGGAATTCTGATTTATAAAACATGGCTACCCTCTCACCTTTTTTGGTAATACGGTATTTTCTCAGGGTGTTATATCCTGGGGGGGGGGTAATCTCATGGTCTTTGGTTGAAGGTTTAAGCCAAGTTTCAGTAATACAGAGGATATCAAATATGTGTACATCTAGGAGTGCATGAAGATGGGATATTTTATTGTTAATGCTACGGATGTTAAGGTGAGCTATCAGAAGGGAGTTAAATGAACTTGTTGGAGTAGAGGTGGTGTGAGGTTTTTGGTTAAGTGGGTCACTGGGAAGTCTTGTATTGGGGCCAGAGTTTGGATGGATATCACCATCTAAGAGGGGATGTCGTTGAGGTTTTTGTATAAGTTTTATGATTTTATAGTAGTTGTAAGGGGGTTTCTTGTCATGGAAGTAAATGATATTGGTAGATCTATGGTACTTTGGAAGTATATCGCTAGAAGTAGAGGTTATGTTAATGTGGTTGAGGGAATTTATATGTGATAATGGTTGGGTTTGTTGGTAGTGGTGGTGCTGTTTAAGCAGATAATAATGTTCAAAGAAGGTTAGTGTGAATGCTAGAGTTAGGGAAGCTAGAATAGTAGGTAAGAGTAGGATGTATGTGTAAATAGAGTTATGTTTAGAGATCATTGGGTTGAATAGGAAAGGGTGGCATGAGATAAAGGAAGGTGTCTTGTATTGTGTAGAAAAAAGGTGTCTAGTGACAGGTGAAAATAGAGGTGACAGAAGGTGGGAGAGAGAGTTGTAAGAGGTAGAATGGACTGAGGAAAAAAAAGTTTAATATGAGTTGTTATAAGGTTACAATATGAAAGGAAGTTAAGGTTAGTTGGTAAAAACAGGAGGTTATAGTAAGGACAGGTAAGGGGGAGGGTGTAAAGGTGATTAAGTAATGTTCAGGAATTATTGTTGTAGGGAGTGGAGGTGTTAAGTGGAAGTAGATTGTGATAGGTAGTTGATGGGTAGGGGGTTTGGCTATGCAAGTGTAAAGCTAGCGGCACTGGGGGTGGGTGAAAATTCGGGGTAGGGTAGGGGAGAGGAGTGAGCCTGCAGCAGCAGATTTCTTTTGGAGTTTTCTTCTGCAGGTATAGGAATGTCATGATGGCTCAGAGTTCCACACTTGAAAATTCCACACTTCTTGTTGATATGGTTCAATGATCTGAAACAATGTCAAAACATAGTGTTATGATTCTGCAAACTGGCACTTTACAAGATGAAGTAACCCTCTTTTCAGCTACAGAGGCAAAAAAAAAAAAACACTCAGAATTCAGAAAGTTGGTCAGGCTTAGAACTTTCCAGCACCCCCCCCCCCTTGTGTGTATGTGCGTGTATATATACATATATATATATATATATATATATATATATATATATATATAATATATATTTACATATATATATATATATATATGTATATATATATATATATATATATATATATATAATATATATATACATATTATATATATATATATATATATATATATATATATATATATATATATATATATAGGTTTACCACCATGTAATCAAACGTATAGGGTTCGAATGGTGTTAAAACCGAACAATATAACCGGAAGTCAAAATTCCGAATGTCCGAAATGTCGAAATCCGTATATGCGGATGTTGAATTTGACATATTCGATGTGCAGAGTCCAGCTGGCAGAATACAAGTATGCAGGGCATATTTATGCATCTGAATGTATGAAAAGGTGTAAAACAGATCACCAACACCAGCGATACAGTCGAATATTGACATTCACCATTTTTCTTCTTTTATGACATGCAATATCCACAACCATAAACCTCAACGTACGTGCACAGTGACTCTTCCATGTGCTGAGAATAAGTTGTGCATTCAAATCAAACATTCTCCCCTAACAAAGGTGAAGTTGTACTAACAGTTAGAATGAACATAGTTGTGCTACTAGTGTTACAAAGCCGCGAGAAGTCATTTCAACACATTTTGACAAGAGCTTAATGAATGCCTGCTCCTTATCATGTAGCCTGTGTCTCTTAGGGGATGCTGGTAGACATGACCTATGTCTGCTCTTAAGATCCTCAATGTAGTTTTTCTCTAGTTGGATGGCATGTAAGACATCCAGTAGGTACAGCGTCTGCTAACCCATGAGACTACGTAGACGTCTATGCCATCCTTCAAGTACGTTTTGTGTCCTGAGATACCCTAACGTACTTGTATCATGTTGATTCCAGAATGATATGTCAAACAGGGGCGGATGTCTTTCAGATGTGATACCCCTCATACCATATCTCTGTGGTCTACCAATGAAGTAATTTTCCTTAAAGAAGTTACACAACCCCTGTCCACAGGCCGGCATATCCCTCTCTGTGTCTGCAAATGTTTCACCAATGTGTGCAAGTGTTACAAACGCCAGTGCAGATACCTGCTTGCACAGACTAGCAAATGTAGAACTACTGCCAAATTCCTTCACCAGATGAAAGCGCTGTATCTGCCGCC